>NC_079334.1:68607017-68783811 GCF_029582105.1 Oenanthe melanoleuca | reverse complement strand
TAATTCGCATTAATTATATAATGTAATAATATGAATATATACTATTTCTAATAATTTTGTGTTAATTATATTACTTTAGTCTTATTGCTCACAATATATTATTACCATTAGTTTCTATTACCACTAATATTTGTATTTTAATTATTAATGGCATTACTACATTAGGATTGCTACAGGAATGTGTTCTTGCTATTAATTTATACTTTTTTAATAACCTGTATTATTTCTAATATTTCGAATTTATATCATTCTATTAATAACCACTCTCAATACCACATTGTGATCAATAATAGCAATATAAATACTAATAATCTGTCTTTTTACCAACGCTTTTGTGATGTTACAGTACAACTAATACTAATTATTACTAATGCTGGTTGGGTTTTATATTACAATGGGACTGGGAAATAATGATCATTAATAATGAGAGTAATTTATAGTAATTTTAAGAAATTTATGGAAATAAAGGCACCAATCCTTGTACTATGTGGAAAGAGATTTAATAGTGTTTTTTCTATTTTAATGCTATTATATTATATTATATTATATTATATTATATTATATTATATTATATTATATTATATTATATTATATTATATTATATTATATTATATTATATTATATTATATTATTTGTATTTATTATGTACATGTATTCTATTATAACACATTATTTCTATTATTTATTTTCTATTGTGCTATATTATATTATTTGCATTATACTTATCATACTATAATCCTATTTCTATTATTTTATTATTTATTATTATATCATCTCAAGATGCATTGTCTATGTAATATATTTAGCCTATAACATAAAACGTGGAATTTTTTCCACATCCTTTACACAATACAAATTGTATTGCATAAATTATAAAATCCTACACACGCTTTTAATACAATAAAACATAATTAATTGTATGGACACCTCGTATGGAATATATTAATTAAAAACGGGATGGGACTTTTTCCTGTGTTTCCTGCTCTGGGCGGGGATGGGCACAGCTGGCAGGGGCACAGCTGGACAGGGCACAGCTGGACGGGGCACAGCTGGACGGGCACAGCCAGGTGAGTCACAGCTGGCAGAGGGAACGACTGAGTCACAGCTGGCAGGGGCACAGCTGGACGCGGCCCAGGCGGGCAGGGGCACATCTGGGTGAGCGCGGCACATCTGGCGGGGCCGGGGCGGGGCCGGGGCTGAGCGCGGCGCGGGCGGGCGGCGGCGGAGCCACGGTGAGGGGCCGGGACCGGGACCGGGGCGGGGGCTGCGGGGCTGCGACCACCCCCGGGGGCCGGGGGGGTGCTGCCCTACACCCACCCCCGCCCCTGCCCCACAAATGCCCAGCCCCATCACCCCCAGCCCTATAACTGCCCAGCCCTATAACTGCCCAGCGCCAGAATCCCCCCGCTCACTGCTCCGTAAGTGACCAGCCCCCAACCCCATAATCCCCTCGCCCCCAGCCCCATAACCCCCAGCCCCAGAACCCCCAGCCCTATAACTGCCCAGCGCCAGAATCCTCCCGCTCACTGCTCCGTAAGTGCCCAGCCCTCAGCCCTATAATCCCCTCGCCCCCAGCCCCAGAACCCCCAGCCCCAGAATCCCCCAGCTCTATAACCCCCAGCCCTATAACCCCCAGCCCTATAACTTCCCAGCCCCATAACTGCCCAGCCCCATAACCCCCAGCCCACTGCTCCATGAGTGCCCAGCCCCCAGCCCTATAATCCCCCCGTCCCCTGCCCTATAACTGTCCAGCCCCCAGCCCCAAAACCCCCCCGCCCACTGCTCCATGAGTGCCCAGCCCCAGAATCCCCCCGCCCTATAACTGCCCAGTCCCCAGCCCCACAATCCCCCCGCCCACTCCTCCACGAATGCCCAGCCCCCAGACCCATAATCCCCCTGTCCTATAATTGTCCAGCCCCCTGCCCCATAATCCCCCTGCCCTTTAACTGTCCAGCCCCAGCCCCATATTCCCCTTCCCCATAGACCCCCTTGCCCTATAATCCCCTGCCCCATAACTGCCCAGCCCCATAACCAGCAGCCCCAGAATCCCCCTGCGCAGCCCCCAGCCCCAAAACCCCCTCTTCTCACGCCGGCTGCGGGGGGTCCGTCCCTCCCTCGCCATGCTGGGGCTGTGTTTGGGGTGCCCCCAGGTTTTTGGGGTGCCCCGCCGCTGAGGGCGCCGTGCCCGCACCCCGCAGGCGCTGCCCGGCTCCGGATGCCGCCAGGATGGCGCTGCTCCCCGTCGTGGCTCTCTGGGCTCTGTGCCCCCTCCTCACACGGGCAGGTACCCACCGGCAGTGGGGTGGGGGGTCCTGGCAGAGCCCCCCCCATTCCGGGGACCCCCTTCCCAACCCCCCCTGTCCCCCCCTGCGCCGTGCGGACCCCGAGGGCGAGGGCGGGGGAGGCGTTCCGGGCAGGGCGGTGACTCACGGGGCGGCTGCTCGGCAGCGCCGAGCCTGGGAGCTGGCACCGGCCGCTGCCACCCCCCGTGTCCCCACGCACGTCCCCTGTGACCCCGCAGAACCCCCTTGAACAGGGTTACCCCGCTGTGCCCCATCTTTGTGTCCCCACACATGTCCCCTGTCCCCGGCCATGACCCAGCAGAGCTCCGTTTAACGGGGTTACCCTGCTGTGCCCCATCCCCGTGTCCCCACACATGTCCCCTGTGACCCCGCAGAGCCCCCTTGAACAGGGTTACCCCGCTGTGCCACATCCCCGTGTCCCCACGCATGTCCCCCGTGTCCCCACAGATGTCCCCCGTGTCCCCACGCACGTCCCCTGTGACCCCGCAGAGCCCCCTTGAACGGGGTTACCCCGCTGTGCCCCATCCCTGTGTCCCCACGCATGTCCCCCGTGTCCCAACTATGACCCAGCAGAGCCCCGTTTAACGTGGTTACCCCGCTGTGCCCCATCCCCGTGTCCCCACGCACGTCCCCTGTGACCCTGCAGAGCCCCGTTTAACGGGGTTACCCCGCTGTGCCCCATCTTTGTGTCCCCACACATGTCCCCTGTGACCCCGCAGAGCCCCCTTGAACGGGGTTACCCCGCTGTGCCACATCCCTGTGTCCCCACACATGTCCCCTGTGTCCCCAACCATGACCCAGCAGAGCCCCATTTAGCGGAGTTACCCTGCTGTGCCCCATCCCCGTGTCCCCACACACGTCCCCTGTGACCCTGCAGAGCCCCGTTTAACGGGGTAACCCCGCTGTACCCCATCTTTGTGTCCCCACGCACGTCCCTTGTGACCCCGCAGAGCTCCCTTGAACTGGGCAACCCCGCTGTGCCCCATCCCCGTGTCCCCACACATGTCCCCTGTCCCCGGCCATGACCCAGCAGATCTCCGTTTAACGGGGTAACCCCTCTGTGCCCCATCCCCGTGTCCCCACTTATGTCTCCTGTGTCCCCGCACACGTCCCCTGTGACCCCGCAGAGCCCCTTTTCCTGGGGTTACCCCTCTGTGCCTCATCCCTGTGTCCCCACACATGTCCCCCGTGTCCTCACGCATGTCCCCTGTCCCCAACCATGACCCTGCAGAGCCCCGTTTAACGGGATAACCCCGCTGTACCCCATCTTTGTGTCCCCACACATGTCCTCTGTGTCCCCACACACGTCCCCTGTGACCCCGCAGAGCCCCCTTGTCTCATCCCTGGGGTTGCCCCGCTGTGCCCCGTCCCTGTGTCCCCACACATGTCCCCGTGTCCCCACACATGTCCCCTGTGACCCCGCAGAGTCCCTTGTCCTGGGGTTGCCCCTCTGTGCCCCTTCCCTGTGTCCCCACACATGTCCCCCGTGTCCCCACACACGTCCCCCGTGACCCCGCAGAGCCCCCCTGTCCCATCCCTGTGGTGACCCCGCTGTGTCCCCTCCCAGACCGTTCTCCTGTCCCTGTCACCGTCACCGCGGCCATCGGCGAGGACGCCTGCCTGCCCTGCGGCACCCAGCCCTGGGCCGACCTGCGCGGGGCCACCCTCAGCTGCACGCACCAGGCCGGTGGCCACCACGCTGTCCCCGTCCTTAGCCACCGCCTGGGCTCTCAGCCGCCGCCCCCCGCGCCGAGCTGGCAGCCGCCCGTGCAGCCCGACAGCCGCTTTAGGGGCAGGGTGGCTTTCTGCGCCGCGGGGACAGGCGACAGCGACAGCGACAGCGGCGTGTCGCTGCTGCTGAGGAACCTCAGCCATCCCGACTTCGGGAATTATTCCTGCTACGCCTCCCGAGCCGCGGCCCCGCAGCTGCTCTGCTCGCTGGTGCTGCAGCCCGCGGTGGCAGGTGAGACTGGGGGGTGGCACTGTCCCCTTTGGGTCCCGCTCATCCACAGGGGTCCAGTGCTGTCCCCTTCTGGAGGTGTCAGAATTTTGGGTGTCCCCAGTCCTCTGGTGTGTCCAGCCTTGTCCCCATATGGGTAATGCCAAAATTTGGGGGTGTCCCCAATCCCCTGGTGTGTCCAGCCTTGTCCCCATCTGCATGGTGCCAGAATTTGGGGGTGTCACCAATTCCCCTGCTGTATCCAGTGCTGTCCCTTTCTGGGTAGTGGCAGAATTTTGGGGTGTCCCCAATTCCCTGATACGTCTGTCACCTCCTCCAGTCCTGTCCCCATCTGATTAGTGCCAGAATTTTGGGGTGTCCACAATCCCCTGATGGGTCCAGCTCTGTCTCCATGTCAGTGGTGCCAAAATTTGGAGGTGTCCCCAGTTCTCTGCTGTGTCCAGTCCTGTCCCCTTCTGGTGGTGCCAGAATTTTGGGTGTCCCCAATCCCCTGGTGTGTCCAGCCTTGTCCCCATATGGGTAATGCCAGAATTTGGGGGTGTCCCCAGTTCCCTGATGCATCTGTCACCTCCTCCAGTCCTGTCCCCATCTGATTAGTGCCAAAATTTTGGGGTGTCCCCAATTCCCTGGTGGGTCCAGCTCTGTCCCCATGTGAGTGGTGCCAAAATTTGGAGGTGTCCCCAGTTCTCTGCAGTCCTATTCCCTTCTGATGGTGCCAGAATTTTGGGGTGTCCCCAATCCCCTGGTGTGTCCAGCCTTGTCCCCATCTGGTGGTGCCAGAATTTGGGGGTGTCACCAATTCCCCTGCTGTATCCAGTGCTGTCCCTTTCTGGGTAGTGGCAGAATTTTGGGGTGTCCCCAATTCCCTGATATGTCTGTCACCTCCTCCAGTCCTGTCCCCATCTGATTAGTGCCAGAATTTTGGGGTGTCCCCAAATCTCTGGTGTATCCAGCACTGTTCCCATCTGGGTGATGCCAGAATTTGGGGGTGTCCCCAGTTCCCTGCTGTGTCAGCCCTGTCCCCTTCTGATTAGTGCCAGAATTCGGGGGTGTCCCCAGTTCTCTGCTGTGTCCAGTCCTGTCCCCTTCTGATGGCGCCAGAATTTTGGGGTGTCCCCAATCCCCTGGTGTGTCCAGCCTTGTCCCCATATGGGTAATGCCAGAATTTGGGGGTGTCCCCAGTTCCCTGATGCATCTGTCACCTCCTCCAGTCCTGTCCCCATCTGATTAGTGCCAGAATTTTGGGGTGTCCCCAGATCCCTGGTGTATCCAGCACTGTTCCCATCTGGGTGATGCCAGAATTTGGGGGTGTCCCCAGTTCCCTGCTGTGTCAGCCCTGTCCCCTTCTGATTAGTGCCAGAATTTGGGGTGTCCCCAGTTCCCTGGTATGTCCATCCCTGTCCCTTTCTGGGTTGTGGCAGAATTTGGGGGTGTCCCCAGTTCCCTGCTGTGTCCAGCTCTGTCCCCATCTGGGTGACTCCAGGTGTCCCTACTCTGCCCCCCCTGCCCAGTTTGGGGTCCCCACATTCCCTGCTGTGTCTGTCCCTTTTCCCTGGTGTGTCTGTCTGTCTGTCTGGGGCTCCTGGCCGTGTCCCCAGGTGCCGCTGTCCCCCCAGGGGTCCCCGAGGCCGAGCCGGACATGCTGATGGTGATTTGTGTCCTCACGGGCGCCTTCACCGCGGTGGCCATCGGGGTCATGGTGTGTGCCCGCTGCCAGGGGCACTGCTGGGGGCAAACAGGTGGGTCCGGGGGGCATAAAGGGGGTCCTGGGGGGCACAGGGGGCACAGGGGGCACAGGGGGTGTTGTAGGATGGGGGCAGTTGGAGACCCCCCTGGTCCACTGGAAATGGGATTTTGTGTGGGGAGAGGTTTTCCTGCTGCTTTGTGGGGATGGGAATAGGGATGGGATTATGGGCTATGGGATGGGATAATGGGATGGGAATTGGGATGGGATAATGGGATGGGATTATGGGATTATGGGTTATGGGATGGGATGGAATAATGGGATGGGATAATGGGATGAGAATTGGGATGATATTATGGGATAATGGGATGGGATAATTGGATGAGATGGGATAATGGGATGGGAATTGGGATGGGATTATGGGATTATGGGATTATGGGATGGGATAATGGGATGGGAATTGGGATGGGATAATGGGATAGTGAGATTAATGGGATAATGGGATTGGATCCATGGGATCTATGGGATGATGGGATCCACGGGATGATGGTGTAATGGGATAATGGGATAATGGGGTGGGGTCATAGGATCTATGGGATTAGTGGGATGGATGGGATGGGGTCCAGGAGATCCGTGGGATAATGGGATATGGGATAATGGGATATGGGATAATGGGACAACAGAATAGTGGGACAATGGGACGGGATCATGGGGATAATGGGATTTATGGGATGGGATTGATAGGATCTACGGAATTCATGGGATTTATGGGATAATGGGTTGGGATAATGGGATAAAGGGGTGTGGATGGGATGGGATGGGATAATGGGATGGGATGGGATAATGGGATGGGATGGGATGGGATGATGGGATGGGATGGGATGGGATGGGATGGGATGGGATAATGGGATGGGATGGGATAATGGGATGGGATAATGGGATGGGATGGGATAATGGGATGGGATGGGATGGGATGGGATAATGGGATGGGATGGGATGGGATGGGATGGGATGGGATGGGATGGGATGGGATGGGATGGGATGGGATGAGGGGATGGGATGGGATGGGATGGGATGAGGACAGGGTGTAGCTGGTGACAGCACGAGGGTGGGGACAGCCGTGGGGACGGGAGCAGCTGTGTGGGGTCAGGGCTGCCCCATGGCCTCCCCTCACTGTCCCCCCAGCGCGGGGCCCGGCCCCGGAGCCCGGAGCTGCAGCAGAGGAAGGACAGGTGGCCTTGGGTGACATGAAGAGTCTCAACACCTGAGGCCACCCCCAGCTGGGACAGGTCCAGGTGTGACACTGGAGCAGGACACGGCCCCGGCTGCCCCAAACGGGGGGGACAGGGCTGGGGCGATGCTCTGGGGCAGGGGTGCAGGCGTGGGGGGGGCGGGAGGGGTTTTGGGGGGCTCTGCTCGGACCCCCAGGGATGGGCAGGGGACAGCTCAGGGTCACCTCGCCCCCCCAGGGTCCCATGGCTTGGGGGGGGACAAATGCTGAGACCCCAAATAAAGAGTGTTGCTCCAGAGAGGGGGTGACCCTTCTTCCTACCCGCGAGGGGCGGGGGCTTGGGGGTGGGATGTGGGGTACGGGGGGGCCCTTTTAGGGGTTGGTGTGGGGGTGTCCCTGTTTCAGGGTGGGATGTGGAGTATTGGGGGGGCCCTTTTAGGGGTTGGTGTGGGGGTGTCCCCATTTAGGGACACACTGTAGGGTATGGGGGTGTCCCCGTTCCGGGGTGGGCTGTGGGGGGTCCCAGGGGTGTCCCCGTTTTGGGACAGGCTATGGGGGGTCCCGGGGGTGTCCCCATTTAGGGACACACTGTAGGGTCCTGGGGTGTCCCCGTTTTGGGATGGGCTGTGGGGATCCCTGGGGTGTCCCCGTTTTGGGATGGGCTGTGGAGGGTCCCGGGGGTGTCCCCATTTTGGGATGGGATGTGGGGGTCCCGGGGGTGTCCCCGTTCTGGGATGGGCTGTGGGGGGTTCGCAGGGGTGTCCCCGTTTGGGGATGGGCTGTGGGGGGTCCCAGGGGTGTCCCCGTTTTGGCATGGGATGTGGGGCGTTCGCAGGGGTGTCCCCGTTTTGGGATGGGATGTGGGGGGTCCCAGGGGTGTCCCCGTTTTGGGATGAGATGTGGGGGGTCCCAGGGGTGTCCCCGTTTTGGGATGGGCTGTGGGGATCCCTGGAGTGTCCCCGTTTTGGGATGGGATGTGGGGCTCCCAGGGGTGTCCCCATTTTGGGATGGATGTGGGGGGTCCCGGGGGTGTCCCCGTTCTGGGATGGGATGTGGGGATCCCTGGGGTGTCCCCGTTCTGGGATGGGCTGTGGGGGGTTCGCAGGGGTGTCCCCGTTTTGGGATGGGCTGTGGGGATCCTTGGGGTGTCCCCGTTTTGGGATGGGCTGTGGGGGGTCCCGGGGGTCCCCAAGTGCGCTCGTTCCCTCACGGCCGCTGGGCGGCGCTGTCGCCGAGGGGCGGGTTGGCCCCGCCCACTGACACGCCCACCACACCATATTTGGACATGTGATGTCAGATCCCTTCCATAGCCACGCCCCTTGTCCCAAAGGCGCCGAGGGGGAAATTTGGGATTTTTGGGATCCTGGAGCAGCCCGGGAGCTCCGCGGGGCTCCTTAGCCTGCTGCTCCCGCTCCTCTCCTTCTCCCGTGGTGATCACTGCGGCTCGGGGGGACCGCAGAGCCCTGTGCCCTCCTCTCCATCCCATTCCATGGATCCCATCCCATCCCATCCCATGGATCCCATCCCATCCCATCCCATCCCATCCCATCCCATCCCATCCCATCCCATCCCATCCCATGGATGTCATCCCATGGATCCCTGAGAGAATGGATCTGATGGGTGGACACGTGGATTTTTTTGGAATTTTTTAGGTCTTCTTTCCCTATATATTTCCAAGAAATCCTTGGAATTTTGCAGATTGAGGGTGGTTTAGTGCAGATTTTAAGACTTTTATGGCCATTTTTAGTGAGATTTTTGTGGGGTTTTTGGCCATTTCAAATCTGATTTTCCCCGGAATTTTTCCCAGCCTTTTTCCCGTTTTTTTTCTTAGAAATCCCTGGAATCTCTCTGGCTTTTGGGGCCATTTTTGGTTTTTTTTTAGTATAGATTTTAGGACTTTTCTTGGCCTTTTTTAGGGGATTTTTGTGTTTCTTAGTGCATATTTTTGGGGTTTTTTAGGCTGAATTTTTTCCAGATTTTTCCCGATGTTTTTCGAATTTTGAGGGGTCACAGGGGCTCCTCCCAGCAACATCCCAAGGAAATGATTGTTCTGGCAGTGGGACTGTGACCCTAAAAGCACAAAGGGGATTTTTGGGTTTGGTTCCTCTGTCTGAAGTTGTCATCTTCCTCCGGAAAGAACCGTGCCAGCATCTGCTCCCAGGGGATTTCCAGCCCAGATGTAGAAGAGAAATAATTTTTAAAATTAATAATAATGATAATAACAATAATAATAATAAATTAGATTATAACAGTGAGGCGGTGGTCCCTCCAGACAAAGGGTGATGGCACAAAGTGACACTGTGGTGGCACAAGGTGACAGCTCTCTTCTCTGACTGCACCAGCCAAGAAAAATGAAATGTGAGGCAAAAAAACAGGGCAAAATTCATTCAAAAAAATGGGATTTGAGGGTTGGATCCTGTTCGGGAAGAGATCGTGTCCCAAAGTGTCACCAAAGTGTCTCAATTTTGGCAGCAAAGGGGAATGGGTGCAGTTTGGGTTCCCACTTCCCCGTGCTGGAGAGGTCACCGAGGATGCAGTATCAGCACTGAGGGTTTTTGTGCTGATTTCAGCAAATTTTGGGTCACGTCCTTTCAGAGAAACCCCGAATCACCGCAGCTGGCCGCGTGTCAGGGATGCCAATGTCCCTGCTGTCCCTCGTGTCCCTTCCAGGACTGTCAGCCGGGGCAGAAACCAATCACGAATAATTAATCCCCATAATTATAAAACTCCACAGTCCCTCCAAGCTGCGGGGTCTCTGGGTTCGGGCGGGTTCGGGAAGAGATTTGGGCCCGAGCTGGGATGGGGACGGGGTGCGCTGGCCCTTTAAGGCACGGACAGGTGCGGCAGCGCAGCACCGCGTGGGGGCGGGACCGGCGGGTTTGAGTGACAGGGAGATTGACCAATGGCAAGGCGGAGTGAGGAGGAATCAGCCAATGAACGGGCGGGAAGGTGAGGGGGCGGGGCTGAGCTCGGCGGCGCTCGCTGCGGGGCGAAGCGGGGATCGGTCCCGCTCGGCTCCGTTCGGCTCCGCTCGGCCATGGCGAGGCGAGTGGCGGCCGCCGCCGGGCCCCTGGGGGATGATTTCTCCTTCGTCAGCCCGGTGGCCAAGTACGTGCTCTTCTTCTTCAACCTGCTCTTCTGGGTGAGTGCGGGGTCTGCGGGGACACGGGGACATCCCATTCCCGAAGGACACCCGGACCCTGCGGCTGTCCCCATCCCTGCACCCTGCTGGGACACCGCCATCCCCGGGACCCCCCATCCCTGAGCTCCCACCGGGACCCCCCAGTCTTTGGGGCTCTCTCCATCCCTGAACCCTACTAGGACCCCCCCATCTTTGGGACCCCCCAGTCTTTGGGGCTGTCTCCATCCCTGAACCCCATTGGGACCCCCCCCATCTTTGGGACCCCCCAGTCTTTGGGGCTGTCTCCATCCCTGAACCCCATTGGGACCCCCTCCATCTTTGGGACCCCCCAGTCTTTGGGGCTGTCTCCATCCCTGAACCCCATTGGGACCCCCCCCATCTTTGGGACCCCCCAGTCTTTGGGGCTCTCTCCATCCCTGAACCCTACTGGGACCCCCCCATCTTTGGGACCCCCCAGTCTTTGGAACTCTCTCCATCCCTGAACGCTATTGGGACTCCACATCCCCAGGGACCCCCGGCCTTCTCTCCACCCCTGGAATTATTTGAGACCCCACATTGCCAGGAACCCCCGACTCACCTCCATCCCCAGAACCCCACCAGGACCCCCCTGATTTTGGAGGTGCCCTCACTGTAATCCACTCTTCTCGAGATCCCTGGAGCCCCCCCAACCCCAGTACCCCACCGTGACCCCTCATTCCAGGGACTCCAGACCCCTGGGAGTGTCCCCATCCACGGGGATCCTTCATTCCAGAATCTACAGAGGGGGTTTCTCCATTCCCCGAGAGTTTTTGGGGTCCTTTAGATCCCCATCACTTCACTGGGACCCTTCCTGGCCCCACAGAGGTGACAAACCCCCAGAGCCCCTCTTGTCCGCAGCCCACTCCAGGAATACTTTTTTTTTTTCCCATGTTTGGGGGCTTTTTGTTTTTGGGGTTTTTTTTAAACGTTTTGAGGGATTTTTATGTTTTTGAGAAGTTTTATGTTTTGAATATTTTTTTCATGTTTCAAGGACTTTTTAAAAATATTTCAGAGACTTTTGTACCGCTTGGGAAGTTTGGGGGTTTTTTTATATTTTGGGGGGGTTTTTTGCAGGGTGTTTTTTTGCGGGTTATTTCCGTGTTTGCAATCCTATTTTTGAGGAAGTTTCTCGCTTCCGATAAACCGCATACCTGTGTCCAGCCACCCGCAGAGGAACAGCGCTGGCTGGTGGGTGGGGACAAAGGTCACCTCCGGGGAGGTGGGGACAGATGTGACCTCCCGGGGGGGGGGGACACGGTGGACACCGAGGCAGCTCCGTTTGCATGGCTGACTCTGGGGGCTGCAGGGGGGGCACGGTGACACCTGTGTCCCTCTGCAGGTGATCTCCATGGTGATGGTGGCCGTGGGGGTCTACGCCCGGCTGCTGAAGCACGCAGGTGAGCTCGGGGGGCTGCCCACGCCGGGGGCTGGGCTGTGGGGTCCCGGGGGTGCTGGCAGTGCTGGTGACAGCTGGCTGTGACAGAGGCGGCCATGGCGTGCCTGGCGGTGGATCCCGCCATCCTCCTCATCATGGTGGGCGTCCTCACCTTCCTCATCACCTTCTGCGGCTGCGTCGGCTCCTTGCGGGAGAACATCTGCCTGCTGCAGCTGGTGAGTGCTGCCGGTCCTGTGGGGACCCTGGTGGCATCTCAGTGTCCCTCCCGCGGTCACCTCACTGTCACGTTCCTTGTCCTGCAGTTCTCTGTCTGCCTGACCATCATCTTCCTCCTGCAGCTGGTGGTCGGCGTGCTGGGCTTTGTCTTCTCTGATGAGGTAGTGGGGGGAGCACTGGGGGTGCTGGGTGACCCCAGTCCCGTCCTGCTGGGTGACAGCCACGCTGGTGTCCCCCGTTTGTCCCCCAGGCACGTGGGAAGGTCAGCGAGATCATCAACGGGGCCATCGTGCATTACCGGGATGACCTGGACCTGCAGAACCTCATTGATTTCGGGCAGAAGGAGGTGACTGGGGGGTCTGCAGGGTTGGGGTGTCCCCCCAATGGATGAGGACATGTCCCCACTTCTGTGCCAGCTTTAATCTGTGGGGTAGTTGGATGGCTCTCCCAGGAGGATGTGATGTTCCTGGCCATGTCCTGCCCGGGCAGGGGGAGGCTGGGGGCACGAAGAGCCCTGAGTGTCCTGTCCCCCTGCTGGGCTGGGGTCCCCTCCCCGCTGAGCCCCGTGTCCTCCCCCCAGTTCAGCTGCTGTGGGGGTGTCTCCTACAAGGACTGGTCCCAGAACATGTACTTCAACTGCACAGCCACCAACCCCAGCCGTGAGCGCTGCGCCGTGCCCTTCTCCTGCTGCCTGCACGACCCTCAGCAGGTCAGTCCTGGGGTGTCCTCGGGGTGGGGGGACCCTGCCCTGGGCTGTCCTCACCTCCCCTGGGGCTGTGCTGGGCCTGGAGCCCTGCCCAAGGACAGGGAACAGCTCGTGGCAATGTATGGACTCCATCCCACACCCTGGGTTTGGCTTCCTCCATCCCACCTTTCTGGGCTTGGGTTCCTTGTCCAACCCTCTGGGTTTGGGTTCCCCCATCCCACCTTTCTGGGTCTGGGCTCTCCCATCCCACCTTTCTGGGTTTGGGTTCCCTGTCCAACACTCTGGGTTTGGGCTCCTCCATCCCACCTTTCTGGGTTTGAGTTCCCTGTCCAACCCTCTGGGTTTGGGTTCCCCCATCCCACCTTTCTGGGTTTGGGTTCCCTGTCCAACCCTCTGGGTTTGGGTTTCCCCATCCCACCTTTCTGGGTTTGGGTTCCTCCATCCCACCTTTCTGGGTTTGGGTTCCCCCATCCCACCTTTCTGGGTTTGGGTTCCTTGTCCCACCTTCTGGGTTTGGGTTCCCCATCCCACTTTCCAGATTTGGGTCTCCAAATTCTCCTTCTGGGTTTGGGTTCCCCCATCCCACCCTTGGGTTTGTGTCCCTAAATCCAGCCTCTGGGTTTGGGTTCCCCATCCTAACCTTTGGTTTTGGGGACTCCTGGATGGAAATCTGTGTTGAGCTGGGTGAGAATTCTCCCTGTCCAGAGCTGGAATTGGCTCTTTGGGGGCAGGTGGCTCTGGAGGCCTGGCGTGGGGACACCCCACCAAGGCAAGGGCCAGAGCTCCTGGTCACCCCCCACTGCCCCCCAAGAGCAGGGACCCCAGCGTGCTGTGTCCCCTCTCCCAGGCCGTCATCAACACCATGTGTGGCCACGGGATGCAGGCCAGGGGCTACCTGGAGGCCAGTGCCTTCATCCACACCAACGGCTGCATCGACAAGCTGGTCAACTGGACCCACAGCAACCTGTTCCTGCTGGGGGGCATCACCCTGGGGCTGGCCCTGCCCCAGGTACGGGGGAGAAGGCTCCATCCCAAAGCTCTGCTTTCTGGGGGTTTTTGGGGAGCTGCCTTGACAGTGGCTGATGCAGGGTGGTCAGTTGGGATGGGGTTTGGGGTGGGGGAGTGATGTAAATGGCAGGCACAGGGGTATGGGGTGACACTGCCTGGTGTTGCTCAGTACCTCCTTCTCTCCTTCCTCTTCCTCACTCCCTCTTGGTCTTTCCCTTTCTATTGCTTTTCTCTCCTTCCCTTTCCCTCCTTCTCCCTTTCTCTCCCCACTTCATTTTCCCTTTCCCCCTGCTTTTCTCTCCTTCCTCTTCCTCTTCCTCTTCCTCTTCCTCTTCCTCTTCCTCTCCCACTTCCTTTCCTTTCCTTTCCTTTCCTTTCCTTTCCTTTCCTTTCCTTTCCTTTCCTTTCCTTTCCTTTCCTTTCCTTTCCTTTCCTTTCCTTTCCTTTCCTTTCCTTTCCTTTCCTTTCCTTTCCTTTCCTTTCCTTTCCTTTCCTTTTTTCCTTCCCTTTCCCCTTCCCATTTCCCCCTTCCTTTCTCATTTCCTTCCCTTTCCTTTTCTCATTCCCCCCTTCCTTTCTCATTTCCTTCCCTATTCCCCTTCTCTTCCCTTCTCCTCCCTCTTCCTCCTCCTTCCCCTCTTCCATCTCCCCCTTCCTCTCCCTCTCCCCTCCCTCTCCTTATCTATCCCCCTTTTCTCTCTCCACTTTCTTCCTCTCTGCTTTCCCTTCCCTCCCTCTCCAGCTGGTGGGCATCATCCTGGCTCAGCTCCTCATCAACCAAATCCGCGACCAGATCAAGCTGCAGCTCTACAACCAGCAGCACCGTGCAGACCCCTGGTACTGAGCCGGGGTGTCCGGGAGCATTCCCAGATCCCGGATCAGAGACCTTAACTCACTGGCTCCAACCCGCGGGGAGAGCCCCAGGGCTCCGCTGGAAAAGAGGGAATGCGGAGGCTCCGGTGCTGGGCTCGGCCTGGCGGTGCTGAGCTGGAGCATGGCTGAGAATCGCTGTCTGTCCGTCTGTCCTGCTGTTGCACGGGGATGTGCCTCCCCTCTCCGCTGGAGAAGGACATTTGTCTGCCTGTCCGTCTGTTTGCACCGAGCTGCCTTCTCGCCCAGACTGCCGCCGTTCCCCTCACGGCCGGGTGGCCGTGCCGGTGTCGCCGGGTGCGGGGACAGCACCCCGGGGTGCTGAGGCGGTGCCGGGCTGTGCCCCCGGCAGGGACAATGAAGCCACGAGGCCGGACCTGCCGCACTGAGCAGGGACACGGCGGTGGCTGCGGGGCCGGGCAGAGCCCGCCCTCACACCGCGCTGCTGTGGGGAAACAGCGGCTGAGGGAGTGAGGGAGCCAGGCCCGGCCTCTCGGAGCTGTCGCAAAACCGTGGGTGGAGTTTGTTGCGGTTGGAATTTTTTCTTTTTTTTTTTTTTTTTTTTTTTTTTTTGCTTTTAATTTTCCCGTCTCCTCAGGCTGGGTGGTCCGTCCCGCGGAGGGAGCCGGGATGCGGCTCTTTGTGTGCGGCCGGGACGCTTCTCTCCCATTAAAAAAAAAACCCCTTTTTTGGCTTTTTTTCCCCTCAAAATCCACCTCGTCCCCCGCCAAAACGTGATTTCTTCCCCCGAAAGCGATTGTTCGTCCGAGGAATGCAAAAAAAAAAGTGATTTTTCCCCTCAGAAATCCATTTCTCTTCCCAAAACATCCCCTCCGAAGAGCTACTTCTCCACACAAAAAGCAAGTTTATCCAAGAAGTAGCTGCTCTCCAAAAAAATGATTTTTCCCCCAAAAACCTGTCTTTTCTCCCCCAAAAGCAACTTTTCTTCCCCTAAAAGTGTCTTTTGTCCCTCCAAACTGGTTTTTCCTCTAAAAAAAGGAACTTTCCTCCACAAAAATCAAGTCACCTCCCCCCAAATTCTCTTCTATCCTAAAATTGATTTTTTCCCCCATAAAGAGTGCTCATCCCCTCAAAAAAGTAATTTTTTCCTTAGAGGAAGTGTCTTTTGTCCCTGAAAAGTGACTTTTTGTCCCAAAAAAGTAACTTTTGCCTTAAAAAAGCAACTTTTGCCTTAAAAAAGCAACTTTTCTTTCCCTGAGAGGGACTCTTGCCCCCGAAAAGCGACTTCTTTTCCTGCAAAATTACTTTTGTCTACAAATGGAAACTTTTCTCTCCCAATGAATTGCTTTTTGTCCCCCAAAAATGACTTTTCATCCCCCCAAAAATGACTTTTCTCCTCCCAAGAGGCAACTTTTCACCTCCAAAAAGTAACTTGTGACTCACAGAGGCCTTTTCATCACAGACATTTTATTTCACAGGGGAAAAAAAAGGAACTTTTCCCTCAAAATATCGATCTTTTCCTCATATAAAGTGATGTTTTTGTCACAAAAGTGACTTTTTCCTTCCAAAATTGGACCTTTTCTTCATAAGACTGAACTTTTCCCTCACAAATAGTGACTTTTTCCTCACAAAAAGAGACTTTTACTTCAAAACCAGGAACTTTTCCCTCACTAAAAGTGACTTTTTCCTCACAAAAAAGAACTTTTTCTCCAGGAAAAAAGAACTTTTCCCTCACAAAAAGGGACTTTTTTTTCCTCACGAGTGAGTTTTTCTGCACAAAAAGGAACTTTTGCCTCAAAAAAAGGAATATATTCCCCACAAAAAGTGACTTTTTCTCACAAAAAAGCTACTTTTTCCTCACGAAAGGAACCTTTCCCTCACAAAGGCCTTTTGTGAGGTGGACTTCTTCCTCCCAAAAAAAAGCATTTTCCATCACTTTTTAGCGACCTTGTCCTCACAAAAATCGACTTTTCCTCACAAAAATGAAACTTTTCCTGACCAAAAGCGACTTTTTCCTCATGAGAGGAACTTTTCCCTCACAAAAGGGAACTCCTTCCTCCCCAAAAAAAGCACTTTCCCTCACTTTTTTAGCAACTGTTTCCCTCACAAAAAGCAACTTCTCCTCATAAAAAGCGATTTTTCCTCAAAAAAAGTGACGTTTTCCTCGCAAAAAGGAACTTTTCCTCACAAAAACCAAACTTTTGCTGACCGAAAGCGGCTTTTGCCTCACTAGAACTTTTCCCTCACAAAAGGGGACTCCTTCCTCCCTAAGAAAAAGCACTTTCCCTCACTTTTTAGCAACTTTTTCCCTCACAAAAAGCAACTTTTCCTCAGAAAAAGCGACTTTTCCTCACAAAATGGAACTTCTCTTCACAAAAAGCAAACTTTTGCTGAGCGAAAGCGACTTTTTCTTCACGAGAGGAACTTTTCCCTCACGAGAACTTTTCCCTCACAAAAGGGGACTCCTTCCTTCCCCCAAAAAAATCACCTTCCCTCACTTTTTAGAAACTTTTTCCCTCACAAAAAGGGACTTTTCCTCACAAAATGCGAGCTTTTCCTCAGAAAAAGCGACTTTTCCTCACAAAAAGGAACTTTTCCTCACAAAAAGCAAACTTTTGCTGACCGAAAGCGACTTTTTCTTCACGAGAGGAACTTTTCCCTCACGAGAAGAACTTTTCCCTCACAAAAGGGGACTCCTTCCTTCCCCCAAAAAAATCACTTTCCCTCACTTTTGAGCGACTTCTTCCCTCAGAAGCAGCGCCTTTCCCCTCACAAACCGCGGCTCTTACCCTCCGCAGCGCTTCCCCCGCGGTCCCTCCCTCAGCCCGCCCCGGCGGGGGGCGCGGGCCGGGCCGGGCCGCGGGCGGCGGCGGCGGAGGAGGAGGAGCAGCGGGGCCGCTCCGCTCGCTCCCGGCGAGCCCAACAAAGGCGGCGGGGCCATGGCGGGCCCCTCGCCCCGCTGCGAGCCGCCCTAAGCCCGCCGAGCACCGCCGCGATGTGGCCGGGCCGCGGCGGGCGGCGCTGGGCGCTGGCGCTGGCCTTGGCGCTGGCTCTGGGTGGCCGCTGCCCCGCCGCCCCCAACGCCTCGGCCGGGCCCCCGCGCTGCCGCCGCCCCGCGCCCTGCGAGCGGCTCCGCTTCGGCGCCTGCCTGGGCTCGGCGCTGCCCTACGCCGCCACCTCCACGCTGCTGGCCACCGACTCCGCCTCGCAGGAGGAGGCGCACGGGAAGCTGCTGCTCTGGTCCGGTACGGACGGGACGGTACCGGGAGCGGGGAGAGTGAGGGAGAGGCCCGGGATGGGGCTGGAGGGGGATGGGAGCGGTGAAGGGAGGGGGGGACGGGGTGGTGGGGGAGCTTGGAGAGGAGATTTGGGTGTAGTGTGAGGGGGCTGGGGATGGGAACGGTGTATAAAGTTTTATAGAGGGGGGCTGGGGATGGGTACAGTATAGAAAAGTGCCTAGCAGGGGGCTGGGAATGGATAGAGTATAGAAAACTTTACAGAGCGGGGCTGGAGGTGGGGACAGTATAGAAAACTTTGTAGAGGGGGGCTAGGGATGAGTACAGTATAGAAAACTTTATAGAGGGGGACTGGGGATGGGGACAGTATAGAAAAGTGCCTAGCAGGGGGCTGGGAATGGGTAGAGTATATAAAGTTTTACAGAAGGGATTTGGGGAAGAGGACATTATAGAAAACTTTACAGAAAGGGGCTGGGGATGGGTGCAGTATAGAAAAGTGCCTAGCAGGGGGCTGGGAATAGGTAGAGAGTATAGAAAACTTTGCAGAGGTGGGCTGGAGATGGGGACAGTATAGAAAAGTGTATAGAGGGGGCTGGGGATGGGTAGAGTATATAAAGTTTCATAGAAGGTGTTTGGGGATGGGGACAGTATAGAAAACTTCACAGAGAGGGGCTAAGGATGGGTAGAGTATAGAAAAGTGCCTGGCAGGGGGCTGGGGAGAGGTAGAGTATATAAAGTTTTATAGAAGGGATTTGGGGATGGAGACAGTATGAAAAACTGTATAGAAAAGGGCTGGGGATGGGGACATTATAGAAAACGGATTAAAAAGGAGCTGGGGAGAGCCCCACAGAGGGGTCCCACTGCTATGGGGACAGTAGGAGAGCCCCACAGAGGGGTCCCAGTGCCATGTGGGTGCCATAGGGGCAGCAGGAGGGTCCCGCAGAGGGGTCCCAGTGCCATGTGGGTGCCATAGGAGCTGCAGGAGGGTCCCACAGAGGGGTCCCAGCGCTGTGTGGGTGCTGTGGGGACAGCAGGAGGGTCCCACAGAGGGGTCCCAGTGCCGTGTGTGTGCCATAGGGGCAGCAGGAGAGCCCCACAGTGGGGTCCCAGTGCTATGAGGACAGCAGGAGGTGTCCCACAGAGGGGTCCCAGTGCCATAGGGGCAGCAGGACAGCCCCACAGAGGGGTCCCAGTGCCATGTGGGTGCCATAGGGGCAGCAGGAGGGTCCCACAGAGGGGTCCCAGTGCCATGTGGACAGCAGGAGGTGTCCCACAGAGGGGTCCCAGCGCCGTGTGGGTGCCATAGGGACAGCAGGAGGTGTCCCTGCCGGGGTGCTGACGCTGCTGTCCCCTCCCCGCAGGCCTGCGCAACGCCCCGCGCTGCTGGGACGTCATCCAGCCCCTGCTGTGCGCCGTCTACATGCCCAAGTGCGAGGATGGGCAGGTGGAGCTGCCCAGCCAGACCCTGTGCCAGGCCACTCGGGCACCCTGCACCATCGTGGAGCGCGAGCGAGGCTGGCCCGACTTCCTCAAGTGCACCACCGACCGATTCCCCGAGGGCTGCCCGGTACTGCCCGATGGGGGAACCTCTGGGACTGGGAGGGAAAGGGAGGGTGCTGGTCAGCCTGGAGAGGGAAGGATCCAGGGAGAGCTTCCAGCACATTCCGTGCCCTAAAGGGGCTGCAGGAGAGCTGCAGAGGGACTGGGGACAAGGGATGGAGGGACAGGACACAGGCAACTGGGAAAGGGGAGATTTGGGAATTAGGAATTGCTGGCTGGGCTGGAATTTCCAGAGAATCCCTGGATCCCTGCAATGTCCCAGGAAGGATTGGAGCAGCCTGGGATGTGGGAGGTGTCCCTGCAATGAGCTCTGAGCTCCCTTCCCAGCCAGGGCAGCCCAGGATTCTGGGATTCAGGACACTCAGAATCCATGCAGAGGGATTTTGATGGACAGTGGGCATGGAAAAGAGAGGAAAAGGGAAGGGAGAGCCTTGATGGTTCCCTGAGATTGCAAGGGAAGGCCCTGGATCCATCAATTCCTTGGAGAGGAGATGGATCCAATGGGAGGTTGTGGAGAGCTGGGAGTTGGCAGCTGGAGAAGGGAAGGATCCAGGGAGAGCTTCCAGCACATTGCAGGGCCTGGAGGGGCTGCAGGAGAGCTGGAGAGGGACTGGGGACAAGGGATGGAGGGACAGGACACAGGGAACTGGGAAAGGGGAGACTGGGGAAGGAATTCCTGGCTGAGCTGGAATTGCCAGAGCAGCTGTGGCTGCCCCTGGATCTCTGGAATGCCCAAGGCCAGGCTGGACACTGGGGCTGGGAGCAGCTGGGACAGTGGGAAGTGTCCCTGCCATGGCAGTAAAAAGTCACTTTTGGCAGGAAAAAGTTCCCTTTTTGTGAGAAAAAAATCACTCATGAGGAAAAAGTCACCTTTAGTGAGGGAAAAGTTCAGTCTTATGAAGAAAAGGTCCAATTTTGGAAGGAAAAAGTCACTTTTATGACAAAAATGTCGCTTTATATGAGGAAAAGATCGATTTTGTGAGGAAAAAGTTCCTTTTTTTTTTCCCCATGAAATAAAATGTCTGTGATGAAAAGGCTTCTGTGAGTAAAAAGTTACTTTTTGGAGGTGAAAAGTTGCCTTTTGGGAGGAGAAAAGTCATTTTTGGGGGACAAAAAGTTGGTTTTAGGGGACAAAAAGCAATTCATTGGAAGAGAGAAGTTTCCATTTGTGGACAAAAGTAACTTTGCTGGAACAGAAGTCACTTTTTGGGGACAAGAGTCCCTTTGGGGGGGAAGAAAAGTTGCTTTTTAAGGCATAAGTTACTTTTTTGGGACAAAAGACACTTCCTCTGGGGAAAAAGTTACCTTTTTGAGGGGGCAAGTACTCTTTATAGGGAAAAAAAATCAATTTTAGGAGAGAAGAGAGAATTTTGGGGGGAGGTGACTTGATTTTTGTGGAGGAAAGTTCCATTTTTTAGGGGAAAAACCAGTTTGGAGGGACAAAAGACACTTTTAGGGGAAGAAAAGTTGCTTTTGGGGGAGAAAAGACAGGTTTTTGGGGGAAAAATCACTTTTTTGGAGAGCAGCTACTTCTTGGATAAACTTGCTTTTTGTGTGGAGAAGTAGCTCTTTGGAGGGGATATTTTGGGAAGAAAAATGGATTTCTGAGGGAAAAATCACTTTTTTTTTTCATTCCTCAGAGAAGCAATCGCTTTCAGGCGAAGAAATCAAGTTTTGATCGGGGATGAGGTGGATTTTGAGGGGAAAAAATAAATCAATTTTAGGAGAGAGAAGAGAATTTGCGGGGGGTGGCTTGATTTTTGAGTAGGAAAGTTCCTTTTTTGAAACTTTCCAAACTTGGCCATGGGGGTGTCAACTCTTCCTCCTCACATCCTCCTCCTCTTCCTCCTCACATCCTCACATCCTCACATTCTCACATCCTCACATCCTCACATCCTCCTCCTCCTCCTCCTCTTCCTCCTCCTCCTCTTCCTCCTCCTCCTCCTTCTCCTCTTCGTCCCGTCCTCTTCCTCTTCCTCTTCTTCCTCCTTCTCTTCCACCTCCTCCTCCTCCTCCTTCTCCTCTTCCTCCTTACATCCTCCTCCTTCTCCTCTTCTTCCTTCTCCTCTTCCTCCTCCTCCTTCTCCTTCTCCTCCTCCTCTTCCCTCCTCCTCTTCTTCCTCCTCTTCTTCCTCCTTCTCCTCTTCCTCCTCCTCCTCCTTCTCCTCCTCCTTTTCTTCCTCCTCTTCTTCCTCCTCTTCCTCCTCCTCCTTTTCCTCCTCCTTCTCCTTTTCCTCCACCTCCTCCTCCTCTTCCTCCTCCACCTCCTACTCTTCCTCCTCTTCCTCCTCCTCCTCTTCCTCCTCCTCCTCCTCCTCCTTCTCTTTCTATTCTTCCTTTTCCTCCTCTTACTCCTCCTCTTCCTCTTCTTACTCTTCCTCTTCTTCCTCCTGCT
The DNA here is from genome assembly GCF_029582105.1 of Oenanthe melanoleuca. Lineage (NCBI taxonomy): Eukaryota > Metazoa > Chordata > Aves > Passeriformes > Muscicapidae > Oenanthe > Oenanthe melanoleuca. The sequence continues at coordinate 68,762,125 of NC_079334.1, read as the reverse complement.
CCTCTTCCTCCTTCTCTTTCTATTCTTCCTCCTCCTCGTCTTCCTCCTCCTCGTCTTCCTCCTCCTCGTCTTCCTCCTCCTCGTCTTCCTCCTCCTCCTCTTCCTCCTCCTCCTCTTCCTCTTCCTCCTTCTCTTTCTATTCTTCCTCCTCATCTTCTTCCTCCTCATCTTCTTCCTCCTCCTCCTCTTCCTCCTTCTCCTCTTCCTCCTTCTCCTCCTCCTCCTCCTCCTCCTCCCACTCCTCCCTCTCCTCCTCCTCCCCCTCCTCCTCCCCCGTGGCAGAACGAGGTGCAGAACATCAAGTTCAACAGCTCTGGGCAGTGCGAGGCGCCGCTGGTGCGGACGGACAACCCCAAGAGCTGGTATGAGGACGTGGAGGGCTGCGGCATCCAGTGCCAGAACCCGCTGTTCACCGCGCGCGAGCACCGCGAGATGCACGTCTACATCGCCTCCTTCAGCTCCGTCACCATCCTCTGCACCTTCTTCACCCTGGTGAGGTGCCCCAAAACCTGTGCCCCGTACAGGCTGGCTGGTGTGAAGGGGAGGGTCTGTCAGTGAAGGCAGCAGCTTGAAATGGAGAATGTAGCATTATAAATTTGAAATTCAGAGGCTCTCAGGCAGAGAGATGGGAATTAGGAATAACAGTTCTTTACTAGGAACATTAAAATAGAAATGCAGTATTACACAGAACAATCCCAACCCTGCCAGAGTCAGAATCCAAGCTGACACCCGTCAGTCAGTCAGGGTGTTGGCACAGTCCCATTCAATGGTGGCTGCATCCTCCTGCAGGGGCAGATGTGGTTCAGCTGGAGCAGTGCTCCTGGAGAAGGTGCAGTTTCCTCTGAAGGTGCAGGGATGATGTGCAAAGGTCTGGTTTTCCTCTGGAATGCAGTGGAAAGAAGGTCCCTTGGTGTCCAAAATGTCAGTTTTTATCTGGGTAGGAAAGGCTTGGCTCCTCCCCTGGCTGGAGCATCTCCCAGTGGGATGATGGAATTTTATCAGTCATGCCCTGGGACTCACTGGCCATGAACAGGAGATATCTCCTGGAGGGAGGATGGGCTGTGGGAAAGATAAAGATGATTGCCCAGATGGTTTAAAGATGGCCCATGAGCAGATAATGTGTGCCAAGAGTCACTGCAACACCTGGTTTAACAGATGGGGACAGAATACACATTGCTGGCCACATCAACCCAACACACAGGCCCAGGAGGAATCTTACAGGATTTTTCCTGTCTGGCTTTCTCAGCCTCAGCTAAGATTTTTCCCAAGCTAGAGGCTCTTTCTCTACTGTTAACATGAGAGAAAAAATTATAGCAAAAGATAATGTTGGATCCATGAGAAAGCCTGGAACAAGAGGTGTCTCTTTCTCTGACCAATGAGCTGCCTGTATTTTATTTTTCACGAACTGCCTAATTTAAACCATGGCTTCCTTCAGTAAATTTCTTGTTCTTTCTTGTTATTTTTTACACCATGTTACTGTGTCCTTCCCCACTCAGTAACCCATACACAGTAACAAAAAGGAGACAGGCAATGAGCTGTCCCTTTCTCCACCCTTTCCAGGCCACGTTTGTTGCTGACTGGAGGAACTCCAACCGCTACCCTGCTGTGATCCTGTTCTACGTCAACGCCTGTTTCTTCGTGGGCAGCATTGGCTGGCTGGCACAGTTCATGGATGGTGCCCGTGACGAGATCGTGTGCCGGGCTGACGGCACCATGAGGCTGGGCGAGCCCACGTGGGTGTCTGGGGCTGCCTGGGCTGGGGTGGTTCTACCTTTGGGCTGCTGTGGGGTCTGGATAGCTCTGAGGGCCCCCAAGGCAGAATTCAGCTTCTCAGCTAGCAAGGAATAAGAATTCAGGAGATGCAGCTTTATTTCTTCAAAGGGTTCTACCAGCAAAATCCAGTTACGTAGCACAGCAAGAGGTTTTTATAGATTTTAGAGAGATTCAATTTCTAAGCAGTAAAATTATAAGTTTAGAACTGTTGCCTTCAGGAGCTGGAACAGAGGTCACACAGAGTTAAGGGAAATAAAATGGGTATTTATTGTAAGGTCTTCAAAGGCCACACCCTGGCAGTACCAGTGCCACAGTGTGGCCCCTGCCCTGCCTGAGTGGCTCCAAGGTGGAAGTAAAAGAGGGCTTGGTCACAAAATCTCACATCTTTATAGACTTCAGTCCATTTGCATACAGGAGTCAACCGTCCAATTTATAGTCTCAAATTTAAGGTTTCATCCTCCTGGCCCACCCTCCTCTTCTCATGTTGTTAATGCTTAGGGTCTGGAGTTTGAAGAGACTGTCCTGGAATTTTGTCTTCATCACCCTAAGCACATGGAAAAGCATACACAGGCAGAACAGAAAACTCAGAACTTAAGGCATCAGAACTATCCAATTAAGATTCTAGGTGAGAAAAGACCAATCATCTAGTAGAGTTAGAGACCAATAGAAATCCTAAATTGTAACAGGGGTTTTGGTAGGGAGGGGAAGCATCTCTCACGAAAGGTTTCACAAAATCCCAGGGGCTCTTTTCAGGGACAGTTGTATCATCCACAGGTGTCACCTCCATGCCCAGAGGGGTTCTCTGGGATCCCCTGCCCACCCTCCCTGTCCCCTGTGGGGGTGGGTGACACTCCTGCCTCTCCTCTCCACAGCTCCAACGAGACGCTGTCCTGCGTCATCATCTTCGTCATCGTCTACTACTCGCTGATGTCGGGTGTCATCTGGTTTGTCATGCTCACCTACGCCTGGCACACCTCCTTCAAGGCCCTGGGCACCACCTACCAGCCCCTGCTGGGCAAGACCTCCTACTTCCACCTCATCACCTGGTCCATCCCCTTCGTGCTCACCGTGGCCATCCTGGCCGTGGCGCAGGTAACGGGCTCAGCGTCTCGGGGTGGTGTCTCACAGAATCACAGAATATTGAGGTTGGAAGAGACCTCCAAGATCATCGAGTCCAACCTATGTCCTAGCACCTCAACTCAGAGTCTAGACTATAACATGGCACTAAGTGCCATGTCCAGCCTTTTCTTGAACACTTCCAGAGATGATGATTCCACCACCTCTCTGGGAAGAGCATTCCAGTACTTTATTGTTCTTTCGGTGAAAAATTTCTTCCTAACATCCAACCTGTACCTTCCCTGACGTAGCTTGAGACTGTGTCTGGTTTTGTCAGTTGCTGCCTGATGGAAGAGACTGGCCCCCACCTGTCTACAGCCTCCCTTCAGGAAGCTGTAGAGAGCAATAAGGTCACCTCTAAGCCTCCTCTTTTCCAGGCTAAACAGCCCCAGCTCCTTCAAACGTTCCTCATAAGGCTTGTGTTCCAAGCCCTTCACCAGCCTTGTTGCCCTCCTCTGGACACGTTCTAGCATATCAACGTCCTTCCTAAACTGAGGGCCCCAGAACTGGTGACACCCGCTGCCAGCTGACCCTGCTGTCCCTGTCACTGTCCCTGCCAGGTGGATGGTGACTCTGTCAGTGGCATCTGCTTCGTGGGCTACAAGAACTACCGCTACCGAGCCGGCTTCGTGCTGGCCCCCATCGGGCTGGTGCTCATCGTGGGGGGCTATTTCCTCATCAGGGGTAGGTGTGGCTCAGCTCTGGGAAGGGATGGGGTCACCGTGGCTGTCCCCACAGCCTGACCCCCCCATCCTCCCCCACAGGGGTCATGACACTCTTCTCCATCAAGAGCAACCACCCCGGGCTGCTGAGCGAGAAGGCGGCCAGCAAGATCAACGAGACCATGCTGCGCCTGGGTGAGGCCTCAGCAGCCGTCCCCAGGGAGCCCGAGTGGGACGGGACATTGTGTCCCCTGGGGCCACACAGGGGGCTGTGCTGGTGGTGGCACTGCCCTGGTGTCACTGGGGTTTGGCTGAGCCAGGGATGTCCCTCTTCTCTTCCAGGCATCTTCGGCTTCCTGGCCTTTGGCTTTGTCTTCATCACCTTTGGCTGCCACTTCTACGACTTCTTCAACCAGGCTGAGTGGGAGCGCAGCTTCCGGGAATACGTGCTGTGAGTGCACGGGGACGGGGGGGACAGAGGGGACAGGGGGGACAGGGGGGACAGGGACACGGTGGCACTGCAGCATGGACAGCCCCGTGTGCCCCACCAGCAGTGCCACCGCATCTCCACCCTGCAGGGCCGTGGGAGCCTTGAGGAGGGTGTCCCCCCTCCTTACAGCTACTGTCCCCCTCCTTACAACCACTGTCCCCTGTGTGTCCCCTCCCCTTAGAGCCACTGTCTCCCCATGTGTCCCCCTCCTTACAGCCACTGTCCCCTGTGTGTCTGCTCTCCTTACAGCCACTGTCCCTCATGTGTCCCCCCTCCCTAGAGCCACTGTCCCCTGTGGCCCCCCTCCTCACAGCCACTGTCCCCTGTGTGTCCTCTCTCCTTACAGCCACTGTCCCTGTGTGTCCCCCCTCCTTACAGCCACTGTCCCCTGTGTGTCTGCTCTCCTTACAGCCACTGTCCCTCATGTGTCCCCCCTCCCTAGAGCCACTGTCCCCTGTGGCCCTCCTCCTTACAGCCACTGTCCCTGTGTGTCCCCCCTCCTCACAGCCACTGTCCCCTGTGTGTCCCCCTCCTTACAGCCACTGTCCCCCCTTCTCACAGCCACTGTCCCCTGTGTGTCCCCCTCATCACAGCCACTGTCCCCCTCCTCACAGCCACTGTCCCTGTGTGTCCCCCTCATCACAGCCACTGTCCCCCTCCTCACAGCCACTGTCCCTGTGTGTCCCCCCTCCTCACAGCCACTGTCCTCTTGTGTGTCCCCCTCCTTACAGCCACTGTCCCTGTGTGTCCCCCCTCCTCACAGTCCCCTGTGTCCCCCAGGTGTGAGGCCAACGTGACCATTGCCACGCAGACCAACAAGCCCATCCCGGAGTGTGAGATCAAGAACCGGCCCAGCCTGCTGGTGGAGAAGATCAATCTCTTCGCCATGTTCGGCACCGGCGTCTCCATGAGCACCTGGGTCTGGACCAAGGCCACCCTGCTCATCTGGAAGCGCACCTGGTGCAGGTGGGACCCCCAGGGTGTCACCCCAGCTCCCTGGAGCCCTTCCTGCCCCATCCAGGGGGTGTTGGATGAGCTCGATGAGCTGTGGAATGGGCTGGTGCTGTGTGTGGGACACCTCCGTTCCCAGAATGGGGGGGGAGCTGGGCAGGGTCCCTGTGCCCCAGGTGGGATCCCCAAGGTGTCACCCCAGCTCCCTGCAGCCCTTCCTGCCCCATCCAGGGGGTGTTGGACATCCCATCCTCCATGAGCTGGTGCTGTGTGTGGGACACCTCCGTTCCCAGAATGGGGGGGAGCTGGGCAGGGTCCCTGTGCCCCAGCTGTGCCCCCATCCCCTGTGTGCCCCCAGGCTGACGGGGCAGAGCGATGACCAGCCCAAGAGGATCAAGAAGAGCAAGATGATCGCCAAGGCTTTCTCCAAGCGCAAGGAGCTGCTGCACAACCCGGGCCAGGAGCTGTCCTTCAGCATGCACACCGTGTCCCACGATGGCCCTGTGGGTACGTGCCAGGGCCCCCAAAATCCCCCTCACCCTCTGGAGGTTCCTTCTGACCCAAACTCCGGAGCTCTTAGGCTCCTGCTCTGAGATCTTACTTGTCGGGTAATTCTCTGAATAAGCAAAGCAGCTAATAGTTAAAAAGGTTATTTGTTACAAAGCACATCAGCTCAAAAGGCAATAGCAAAAGCAATAACAAGCAATGGCAAAAGCAGCAGCAATAAGCAAATGGCTAGAAGTCAGAATGGCTAAAAGCAACAATGGCTAAAAGCTGAATAGCTAAAAGCTGAATAGCTAAAAGCAGCAATTCTCCCAATCCATACTGTTATATAAGACTTTTCCAACAAGCTAAGATGCAAACTCAGACCACCACTCTTTAACCTATTAGAATTCCAATTTCTTAGCACACCAGGTTACATATAACACTATGTATGCATACACTCTATCCTGTTCTATCTAAGAAATGTCAGCAATATTCTCACTATAACTCTGTTATGTCTAAGTCCTGTCTACAGCTGTGGTCCTGGAGCCTCTGCTGAAGATATCAGTGTGTTTGCAACCTTCACTAGAACACTCACTGCTACTGTGGCATTTGAGACCTTTTACTTGCTAAAAACACCAGAACTCACTCTAAGACTTATTCAATCCTTTCACTCTGATTTCTCTCTGAAGAATTCAGAGACCCCTGACTCAGTGTCTCCAGCAGGTACGTGCCTGGGGCAGAGTCCCCAAAATCCTCCCTTGACCCCATCCCCCTGTCCCCACAGCTGGGCTGGCCTTCAACATCAACGAGCCATCAGCTGACGTGTCCTCGGCGTGGGCCCAGCACGTCACCAAGATGGTGGCCAGGAGAGGAGCCATCCTGCCCCAGGACATCTCCGTGACACCCGTGGCCACACCTGGCAAGTCTTTGAGGGGGGGGATGGAACTTCCTGGGGGGCAGTGGGGGGCACAGATGGGACTCACAGCCGCCCTGTCCCCCCCCAGTGCCACCAGAGGAGAGGCCCAACCTGTGGCTGGTGGAGGCCGACGTGTCCCCGGAGCTGCAGCAGCGCAGCGGCCGCAGGAAGAAGCGGAGGAAGAGGAGGAGGAAGAAGAAGGAGGAGGAGGAGGAGGAGGAGCAGGGGGTGACCCCAGACCCTGAGCGCTGCCTGGGCGGCTCCAGCGTCCCTCGGCTGCCCCGCCTGCCCCCCCAGCCCTGCCTGGTGGCCTTTGCCCCCGACGTCCTGCCTGATGTCACCTTCCCCGGGGGCGCGTGGGAGGGGCAGGGCCGCAGGGCCAACGTGCTGCACCTCATCAGCAGCCCCTTCTGCCCCGAGGGCAGCAGCACCGAGCAGCAGGGCCCCTCTGCGGGGGGCTGGCAGCACAATGGGGGCCCCCTGCGGCCCCCCAGGCCCGGCCCAGGGCTGCCCAGGACTCAGGGGGGCTGGGCAGGGCTGGCCCCCATCCACTCCCGGATCAACCTGGTGGATGCAGAGCTGCTGGAGCCCGACTCGGACTTCTGATGGGGGGCACCAGAACCCCCCTCACCCCTCTGGGATCCATCCCAGCTGATTTCTCTCCCCTTGGGGGATTCATCTCCCAGCCTGGCCTGGAGGTTTTGGGATTCCCTCCAGCATCACTGGGAGAGGGGAGCTGTCAGGGATTTAAGGATCACATTTGGGGACAGCTTAGATCAGGGTAGATTTTGGGCAGCTTTGGGGGTGCTGCCAGCCCTGGCTCTGCCCCACCCACAGCTAGAGGTACGTAGAGCTCACCCCACTTTATATTTTTTTAAAACTCCTGATTTTTTTAAAGTTTGTATCATGATGGGGACATGAATCCTCTGTTTACTGTGAGCCCAGCCAGGGGCAGCAGCTCAGCTCTGCACCCCTATTTTGGGTTCACCCCACTCCTTCCAGAGACCCCAAAGTGCCTTCCAGCTCCCCAGAGAGCTCAGCCAGACCCAAATCAGGATTAGTGGGGTGGCAGCACCAGGGAGATGGGATGGGAAACACCTTGGAAGCAAAAAAAAAACCCCAAAAACCTCGGGGTGAATCAGGGTCAGCAATCTCTAGAGCAAAGCTTTTTATTATTTTTTTAGGAAAAAAAAAAAAAAATCAAGTCACAGCAACCCAGCAGAGCCCTGTGGCAAGAGGGCTCCAGTCCTTGCTGGTGTTTGGATTTTCCCTGGTTTTATTTTTATTAAGTCCTGGTAGGCTCTTGGCTTTTTCTTTTTTATTTTTTCTTTTTTAATTTTTTTTTTTTTTTTTTTTTTTTTTTTTTTTTTTGCTATCCCAGTGACTTCCACGGGTTCATTTTTGCTGTGTAAAGGAAAAACCCTCCTGTATCAGTATTAAATTTACAGATTTTCAATCCCAGTGGCTGCTCTGGGTTCTTTTGGGGAAACACTTTTTGGGAGGAGGGAGGGGTTGTCCTTTCTCCTAAAAACCCTCCTGCTTTAAAAATGCTTTAAGCTGCTTGAAAATGTTTCAAAACACTTCAAAACACCTTAAAACCTCTTGAAAGTGTTTCAAAATGCTTTAAAGCACCTTAAAACTGCTTGAAGGTGTTTTAAACCATTTTAAAACACCCTAAAACTGCTTGAAAGTGTTTCAAACCACTTAAAAACTGCTTTAAAACACCTTGAAAACGGCTTTAAAGTGATTTAAACCACTTTAAAACACAATTTAAACGACTTTAAAGTTCTTTGACCCCCTGTGGGGACACTTTTGGGGACAGCTGGTGGCACCACGGGTTAAAATATCCCCCAAACCCCCAAAATTTGGGGCCACCCAAATTTTTGGGGGCTGCTGGGTGGGGTCCCATGGAGCCATCATGGCACTGGTGCTTTTTTTGGGGGGGAAAAAATGCTTCTTTTGAAAAAAAATCCCTTTTTTATTTTGTTTGAGAGCCATGCAAACCAGACCCTGAAATTTAGGTGGAATTGGTCAGTGCAAATTGCATTTTTGCATTTTTTTGGTTTTTTTTTTTTAATTTTTTTTTGGGTTGACCTTGCTCCAGAGTCAAAGCTGGGTTGTTTGGGATGAAACAAAATATTTCCCTTTATCTCCCTTTTTTTTTGTTGTTGTTTTTTATTCTTTCTTTCTATAAATATATTTTATTTTGTGGCTTTCTTAGTTAAAAACCCAGTTCTAACAAAACTATTCCTAAAAAATTTGCCATTTTGAAACAAGAAAAACCCAAAATATTTGAATGAATATTAAATTATGTTGGTCACACATCTCCCAACACCTCCAGAGGTTTCACTGGGGGGAAAAACTGGGAGATTTCAGGAAATTTGGGAATGGCCAAAATCACCCCAGAAATCATCAAAAAATAATCAAAAAATCACTCAAAAATCACCCAGAAATCAACCAAAAATAATCCAAAAATCACCCCAAAAATCATCCAGAAACCACCCAAAAATAATCAAAAAATGATCCAAAAATCACCCCAAAATCACCTCAAAAATCACCCCAAATAATCAAAAAATGATCCAAAAATCACCCAGAAACCACCCAAAAATAATAAAAAATAATCCAAAAATCACCCAGATACCACCCAAAAATCATCCTAAAATAAGCCAAAAATCAACAAAAAAAATCACTCAATAATCACTCAATCCAAAAATCATCCCAAAATCACTCAGAAATCACTCAAAAATCACCTCAAAAATTGTCAAAAAATCACTCAAAAGTCACCCAAAAAACACCCAAAGCCCACCCCAAAAGAATCCAAAAATCACCCAAAAAATCACTCAGAAATCACCCAAAAGTAATCAAAAAATGATCCAAAAATCACTCAAAAATAATCCAAAAATCACCCAGAAATCACCCAGAAATCATCCAAAAATCACCCAGAAATCACCAAAAATCACTCAGAAATTACCAAAAGTATCAAAATCAAAAAACGATCGAAAAATCACTCAAAAATAATCCAAAAATAATCCAAAAATCACCCAGAAATCATCCAAAAATCACCCAGAAATCACCAAAAATCACTCAGAAATTACCAAAAGTATCAAAATCAAAAAATGATCGAAAAATCACTCAAAAATAATCAAAAAATAATCCAAAAATCACCCAGAAATCACTCAAAAATCATCCAAAAATCGCCTCAAAATATTCCAGAAATCATCCCAAAATCACCCAGAATATCACTCAAAAATCACCCAAAAATCACCCAAAATATCACCCAAAAATCACCCAAAAAATCACCCAAAAATCAATAAAAAGTCCATTCAGTGGGCTAGATGAGCAATTAAAAGGGGATAATGTTATAGTGTGGTATCAATTTCCAGTTTTTAATTACATTTTATATAAATCCTGCCAAAATGACAACTGGAGCTCCACCACTGCCATGAAAGGAGGCACAGAAAACACCCTGGAAAATTCACTTTTTCCTCCTTTTCTCCCTCCATTTGATTGATGCTCGTGCTCCAGCTCTCAGAGTTGGGATTTTGCCTTGGTGAAAACAACCTGGAGGGTTTTTTATGGGATCTGTGATGATAAATTTTGGAGAATTTCTTTATTTCCAGTCTCTATTTTCAGGCACAAGCTCCTCTACTCAGCAGAGAGAACACAGAGTGAGGATTTTGCCTTGGTGAAAACAACCTGGAGATGTTTTTGTGGGATCTGCAGAACTGGGAAATGATAAATTTTGTGGATAAATTATGAATTCTGGAGGATTTCTCCATCTCCAGGTTGGCACAAGCTCCTCTCAGCACAGGAGGATCAGGGGTGGGATCTTGCCCTGGTCAAAACAAGCTGGAGGGTTTTTATGGGATCTGTGGGATCTGAAATGATAAACTTTGGAGAATTTCTCAATTTCTAGTCTCTATTTTCAGGCACCAGCTCCTCTCCTCAATAGAGGAGAATCAAGGTGAGGATTTTGCCTAAAAAACACCTGGTGGTGTTTTTTGTGGTATCTGTGGTACCAGGAAATGATAAATTCTGGAATATTTCTCTATTTCCAGTCTCTATTTTCAGGCACAAGCTCCTCTCCTCAGCACAGGAGGATCAGGGTTGGGATTTTGCCTTGGTGAAAACAACCTGGAGGGTTTTTTATGGGATCTGTGATGATAAATTTTGGAGAATTTCTCTATTTCCAGTCTCTATTTTCAGGCACAAGCTCCTCTCCATAGCAGAGAGAACACAGAGTGAGGATTTTGCCTTGGTCAAAACAACCTGGTGGGGTTTTTTATGGGATCTGTGGGATCTGAAATGATAAATTTTGGAGAATTTCTCAATTTCCAGTCTCTGTTTCCAGGCACCAGCTCCTCTCCTCAATAGAGGAGAATCAAGGTGAGGATTTTGCCTAAAAAACAACCTGGCAGGTTTTTTTGTGGGATCTGTGGCACCAGGAAATGATAAATTCTGGAATATTTCTCTATTTCCAGTCTCTATTTCCAGGCACAAGCTCCTCTCCTCAGCAGAGGAGGATCAGGGTTGGGATTTTGCCTTGGTGAAAACAACCTGGTGGGTTTTTTTATGGGATCTGTGATGATAAATTTTGGAGAATTTCTCAATTTCCAGTCTCTATTTTCAGGCACAAGCTCCTCTCCTCAGCAGAGAGAACACAGAGTGAGGATTTTGCCTTGGTGAAAACAACCTGGAGATGTTTTTGTGGGATCTGTGGAACTGGGAAATGATAAATTTTGTGGATAAATTATGAATTCTGGGGGATTTCTCCATCTCCAGGTTGGCACAAGCTCCTCTCAGCAGAGGAGAATTCAGGGTCAGGATTTTGCCTTGGTCAAAGTTATGTAAAACAACCTGGTGGTGTTTTTTGTGGGATCTGTGGCACCAGGAAATGATAAATTCTGGAATATTTCTCTATTTCCAGTCTCTATTTCCAGGTACAAGCTCCTCTCCTCAGCAGAGGAGGATCAGGGTGAGGATTTTGCCTTGGTCAAAACAACCTGGTGGGTTTTTTATGAGATCTGTGATGATAAATTTTGGAGAATTTCTCTATTTCCAGTCTCTATTTCCAGGCACAAGCTCCTCTCCTCAGCAGATGAGAACTCAGGGTGAGGATTTTGCCTCGGTCTAAAGAACCTGGTGGTGTTTTTTTGTGGGATCTGTGGTACCAGGAAATGACAAATCCTGGAGGGTTTTTCCATCTAATTTTTCCAGCTCTCAGCAGAACCGCGGCGCTGCAGGAGCTGCACTTTTCCCTGGAAGGGGATGGGATGAACATCGCTCCCAAATCCCTCCCAGGAGCTCCGGGGCCGCTCCTGAGCCCGGGATCAGCCCCGGGCCGGAGTTTTGTGATGCGGGGAGAGAATCAGACCCTGGGATCTGCAGCTTGAGCTGGGTGAGCTCGGGAATTGTTCCCATGGAATTCCGGGCGCACAGGGATGCGCTGCTGCTCCTTTGGTTCCGATCCCCTCCGGAATTTCCTGAAATCATCCTTCAGCCTCTCCGGTTCTGCTGCTCCCATCTCTCCTCCCCCTCCTGATTTTTGGGGAGGTTTCTGTGGATTCCTTCTCTCTCCTCCAGCTCCCCACAAACACCGAGCTCACCCACGGTTTGAGATTTGGACACTTGAGGATTGGAATTGACACTTGAGAACTGAGAATTAATTAACTCTCACCCACCAGCAGCTCCCAGTTCTTCTCTCGGGGCTGATCTCAATAAATAACAATAATAAAAGGATGTGGCGCTCAGTGCTCTGGGCTGGGGACATAAGGTGGGGATCGGGCACACCTTGGTCTCGTGAAGGTCTTTTACAACCTCAGTGCTTGTGCGATTCTGTGCCCGGGCACTGAAACGCTAAAAATTCACAAAAACGTGAAAAAACCCAAACGCCTTCCCGCGGCGGGTGGCCCAGCGCGGACTACAACTCCCACCAACCCCCGCGCGGCGCCGCTAGGAGGCGTGGCGTGGCGCCGCAGGGAGCGCCGGGAGCTGTAGTCGCGCGGGGGCGGGAAAACTACATGTCCCAGCATGCAGTGCGGCAGCGAGGGCGGCGGGGCGGAGCGGGGCGGGGCCGGCGGCCCTGAGGGAGCCGCAGCCGGAGCCGGAGCAGTCGGCGACGATGTCGGTGCAGGTGGCGGTGGCCGCGCCCGCCGTGGAGCTGAAGGAGCTCGGCGGCCCCATGGACAAGGCGGCGGGGCCGCCGTGCGAGCCTGTGGGCGCTCACGCAGCGGCGCACGGCGTGGCCGCGGCCGCCTGCCCCGTGCCGGGCGCCGAGCGTGAGGCGGCCCCGGCCCCCTCCGCCGAGCGGCCTCCGGGCAGCGGCTGCCCCGGGCTGGCCTCGGCCGCCGGGCTGTCCTCGGCCGCCGCCAAGGTGCCGCAGGCTTCGGCCATGAAGAGGAGCGACCCGCACCACCCTCAGCACCGGCACCGCGACGGCAGCGACAGCAGCAGCAGCGCGGCCGAGGCGCTCGTGAGCCCCGACGGCTCCGTCACGGAGGCGCCGCGCACCGTCAAGAAGGTAACGGGGGCGGCACCGGGACGGGCACCGGGACGGGCACCGGGACATCCCGCCGGGCACGGGCACGGCCCCGGGACATCCCACCGGGCACGGGAGCGACACCGGGACATCCCGCCGGGCTCGGGCACAGCCCCGGGACATCCCACCGGGCACGGGCACGGCCCCGGGACATCCCACCGGGCACGGGAGCGACACCGGGACATCCCGCCGGGCTCGGGCACAGCCCCGGGACATCCCACCGGGCACGGGAGCGGCCCCGGGCCATCCCACCGGGCACGGGAGCGGCCCCGGGCCATCCCACCGGGCACGGGAGCGGCCCCGGGCCATCCCACCGGGCACGGGAGCGGCCCCGGGCCATCCCACCGGGCACGGGCACAGCCCCGGGACATCCCACCGGGCTCGGGCACAGCCCCGGGACATCCCACCCGGCTCGGGCACAGCCCCGGGACATCCCACCGGGCTCGGGCACAGCCCCGGGACATCCCACCGGGCACAGGCACAGCCCCGGGACATCCCACCGGGCTCGGGAGCGACACCGGGACATCGCACCGGGCACGGGCACAGCCCCGGAGCCGGCCCGGGGCTCGGGGACGCGGCGCTGCTCGCCCGGGCTGGGGCTCCGCGGTGTGCGGGGGGTCTCGGTGACCCTGAGGTGCTGCAGGGCTCTGGGTGCGTTTTGGGGACGCGTTGTGCCGTGCCTGGGGGGCGGTCTGCGCCTTTACACCCCGTGTGTGGCATGTGGGGTGACTCTGGGTCCCTTTACACCCCGTGTTTTATATGTGGGGTGACTCTGGGTCCCTTCAAACCCCGTGTTTGATCTGTGGGGTGACTCTGGGTCCCTTCAAACCCCGTGTTTGATCTGTGGGGTGACTCTGGGTCCCTTTACACCCCGTGTTTTATATGTGGGGTGACGCTGTGTGCCTTTAAACCCCATTCCTGCCCCCTCCCCCAGGTGTCCCTGTGTCCCTTTTTACCCCATTCCTGCCCCCCCAGGTGTCCCTGTGTCCCTTTACACCCCATTCCAGGTGTCCCTGTGTCCCTTTTCACCCCATTCCTGCCTCCCCAGGTGTCCCTGTGTCCCTTTACACCCCATTCCAGGTGTCCCTGTGTCCCTTTACACCCCATTCCAGGTGTCCCTGTGTCCCTTTACACCCCATTCCAGGTGTCCCTGTGTCCCTTTTTACCCCATTCCTGCCCTCAGGTGTCCCCGTGTCCCTTTTCCCCCCATCCCTGTGTCCCCGTGTCCCTTTTCCCCCCATTCCTGCCCCCCCAGGTGTCCCTTTTCCCCCCATTCCTGCCCCCCCAGGTGTCCCTGTGTCCCTTTTCCCCCCATTCCTGCCCCCCCAGGTGTCCCTTTTCCCCCCATTCCTGCCCCCCCAGGTGTCCCTTTTCCCCCCATTCCTGCCCCCCCAGGTGTCCCTTTTCCCCCCATTCCAGGTGTCCCCGTGTCCCTTTTCCCCCCATTCCTGCCCCCAGGTGTGGCGCTGCCTGATCTGCAGGGTGTGTGTGAGTTCACATCAGGTTCACACTCCCAGAGTTATCTCAGAAATTTGGATAAGATAAAAACGTGCTGGGAGCTGCTGGTGACGTTGGCACAGGTGTGCCCTTACCTGTGTGTGGGTTTTGGGGTGCCCCATCCTGGCTGAGTGCTGTGCTGTGGATGGAGGGAAATGCACATTTCCCAAATTTTTTAGTGCCTGGAGTCCTTCCCATTAGAAATCTCAGAAGGAATTGCCCCTCAATAAACTTTTGGGGGGATATGAGGAAAGAATTGTCCCTGTCCCACCTCAGGAAATTTTGGGGTCCCACTGATGGGCTTCCATCTTCTTTTGGGAATTTACCTTTTATTTTTTGGGGAATTTGCTCTTTTGGGGTTGCTGTAAAATTTCCTCTCCCTTTGGAAAGCCTGGGCTGAGGGGGTTTTGCCTCCATGACTTCCCTGAAATTCCAGTTTTTCCTTGGAGGCAGCACATCCCTGCAGGATGCAGAGTCTGGATCAAAGTTCCTTCATCCCCTAAAATCCTTTTTAGGGATTTTGAACCCTTTTTGTGGGGGTTCAGCTCCTCAATAAAGGACATTTCCCCTCTGAGATCCTGACTGCCATCCCCACTGTTTGGAGCCTTTTCCATTTGATATCCTGATCCCATCTCTATTTTTAGGGACCCTATTTCTCCTCAAATCTCCTTAAACTCTTCATCCCACCCCTCTCCGTTCTTTGCTGGGTTAAACCCCAAAAATGGGATTTCTCCCTGTGACTACTTTCTAAGGGCTTAGCTGCACTATTTAGTGGCTTGTTTTTATTTTTATTTTTTTGCCTTTGCTTAGAATCAGGATTAAAGCATGAAGGAAATGAAATTCTAGTTTGGACTTGGTTGTTTATTAAACCTTATTTAAAGTACAGAGAGTTCTGCAACAGTTTTAGCCACCAGCTAAAAATGAGCAAAATGGTCTTTTAAAGTTAAATAATTTAATAAAGCACTAACACCTTTATTATTGATATTTTTGACCCAATAACCAAACAGCTCTGACTCACAGTGCAGAACTATTGAACTAAAAATTACTGCTTGAAAATTATGAAGAAGAAGGAACACCCAAGAACTTCCATCTTGTCCCATACTTTTTATTCCATTCTAAAAAACCCAAATTCCAAACCCGTCACCCTGTGACACCACACACTTTTTATTTTAACTGCACACCTGTGATTTTAACTCCATTTCTCCAATTTGGAAGCTTTTCCCAAGGCCTCAGCTCAAACCAGGCTTTTCATTCAGCACATCCTCAAAATAAATAATATTCAATATCCTGGTGTTACTGAAATAAAACCTGATTTGGGAGCAGTCAAATTGTCCTCAGGCCTGGGGTTGGAAAATTTGGCATGTGGAGCTGAAGCTTCTGGTGAAAAAAGCAAAAATAAGAGTTTTTTTTACTCAGATCCAACAGAACTTTGCTGAAATAGAGGTAAAAGTTGAATTAAAATAAATGAAAGTTGTAGTGGAACTGTGATTCTTAGGAGTGTTTGGAAGAACAAAATCTCAATATCTTTTTCTGGTTTATATAAATATATTTTTCTTGGGTTTTTTTCCCCTTTCTTTGGAATCTTAACACCCATCCTTGAGATCTGACACCACTAAATTGTGATTTTGCAGTCCTGAGACAAAAAGAGTTCCCAGAAAATTGCAGCCACTCTTTTCCTCTGACTCTCATTTTAAATCTTCTTTTCTCATTTTATTTGTCTGCATTTAGATATTCTGATTTGTATTTTACCTTGATAGGCTGTGAAACAGGAAGTAATAGATGGAGCAGATGATATTTTTATATATTTTTATATATTTTTATATATTTTTATATATTTTTATATATTTTTATATGCACATGTTAGAGATGATGCTGGGCTTTTCTCTGACCTGTGAGTCAGGCCCTGAATCACCTGGGTTGGCTCCATTTTTGGGGTTTGATGGTGTTTGGGGTGATCACTCAGCAGCTTTAGGGGATGGTGGATGCTGGTTTTAGGGTTTAAATGGGTTTTTGGTCACTCAGCAGCTTTAGGGGATGGTGGGTGCTGGTTTTGGGGTTTAAATGGATTTTTGATCATGGATTGATCACTCAGCAGCTTTAGGGTGTGGTGGATATTGGTTTTAGGGTTTAAATGTGTTTTTGGTCACTCAGCAGCTTTAGGGGATGGTGGACACTGATTTTGGGGTTTAAATGGATTTTTGGTCACTCAGCAGCTTTAGGGGGTGGTGGATGCTGGTTTTGGGGTTTAAATGGGTTTTTGATCATGGGATGATCACTCAGCAACTTAAGGGGTGCTGGATGCTGATTTGGGGGTTTAAATGGATTTTTCATCATGGATTGATCACTCATCAACTTTAGGGGGTGGTGGATGCTGGTTTTGGGGTTTAAATGGATTTTTGGTCACTCATCAACTTTAGGGGGTGGTGGTGCTGGTTTGGGGGTTTTAGTGGTGTTTTGTCATGGGGTGATCACTCAGCAGCTTTAAGGGATGGTGGATTCTGGTTTTGGAGTTTAAATGGATTTTTCATCATGGATTGATCATTCAGCAGCTTTAGAGGGTGGTGGCTGCTGGTTTTGGGGTTTCAATGGTGTTTTGGTCACTCATCAGCCTTAGGGGATGGTGGATGCTGGTTTTAGGGTTTAAATGGGTTTTTGGTGATGGGATGGTCACTCATCAGCTTTAGGGGTGGTGGATGCTGGTTTTGGGGTTTAAATGGATTTTTGGTCACTCAGGAGCTTAAGGGGATGGTGGATGCTGTTTTTGGGGTTTCAATGGTGTTTTGTCAGTGGGATGATCACTCATCAGCCTTAGGGGATGGTGGGTGCTGGTTTTGGGGATTAAATGGATTTTTCATCATGGATTGATCACTCAGCAGCTTTAGGGGTTGGTGGACACTGATTTTGGGGTTTAAATGGATTTTTGGTCACTCATCAGCCTTAGGGGGTGGTGGGTTCTGGTTTTAGGGTTTAAATGGATTTTTGGTCACTCATCAGCTTTAGGGGATGGTGGATGCTGGTTTTGGGGTTTAAATGGATTTTTCATCATGGATTGATCACTCAGCAGCTTTAGGGGGTGGTGGATATTGGTTTTAGGGTTTAAATGTGTTTTTGGTCACTCAGCGGCTTTAGGGGATGGTGGGTGCTGTTTTTGGGGATTAAATGGATTTTTCATCATGGATTGATCACTCAGCAGCTTTAGGGGTTGGTGGTGCTGGTTTTGGGGTTTCAATGGTGTTTTGGTCACTCATCAGCCTTAGGGGATGGTGTGTGCTGGTTTTGGGGTTTAAATGAATTTTTGATCATGGATTGATCACTCAGCAGCTTTAGGGGGTGGTGTGTGCTGGTTTTTTGTTAATTTTTAGAGCATTTCCAGATCCAAGCAGCTGAGAGTCACAGAACCTCTGGAAATCCTGTTATTAATGAGGGGGAGCCTTAATTAAGAATCCCAAACTGATTAACTGGGTAATCTTGGCCTTGTCAGGACAGCTCAGTTCCACTTTCTTCAGCTGGGAGAAGAATTGTGGAATCACAGGGTGGGTTGGAAGGGACTTTAAAGCCCATCCAATTCCAGTCCTCAACTACAAGAAAAACTTGGATTTAATCAGATTAAGTTCTTGATTTAATGATTATGAAGTGACAGCTCTGTGGTTCTTTCTTCAGCTGAGAGCAGAATCACGAGTTTGGTTGGAAGGGACCTTAAAGCCCACCCAGTTCTGACCTCTGCCACAAGAAAAAACTGAAATTTTATCAGATTCAGGTCTGGATTTAATGGTTGTGATGTGGCAGCTCTGTGCCCCTTTCTTCAGCTGAGAGAAGAATAATGGGGTGGCTTGGGTTGGGTTGGAAGGGACCTTAAAACCCACCCAGTTCTGACCTTCAACCACAAGAAAAAGTTGGATTTTTACAGATTCAGTTCTTAATTTAATGGTTTTGAAGTGATTCAGGTCTTGATTTAAAGGTTGTGCCCCTTTTTTCAGCTGAGAGAAGAATCGTGGATTAGGGTGGAAGGGACCTTAAAGCTCATCCAGTTCTGAATCCCCTGCCAATAGAAAATCTGAAATTTCATCAGATTCAGTTCTTGATTTAATGGTTGTGAAGTGACAGCTCTGTGCCCCTTCCTTAGCTGAGAGAAGAATAATGGGGTGGCTTGGGTTGGGTTGGAAGGGACCTTAAAGCCCATCCAGTTCTGATCTTCAACCACAAGAAAAACTTGGATTTTAACAGGTTCAGTTCTTAATTTAATGATTGTGAAGTGACACCTCTGTGCCCCTTTCTTAGCTGAGAGAAGAATCATGAATTGGCTTGGAGGGGATCTTAAAACCCACCCAGTTCTACCTTCCACCACAAGAAAAACTGCAGTTTAATCAGATTCAGGTCTGGATTTATTGGTTGTGAAGTGATTCAGGTCTTGATTTAGGAATTGTTCCCCTTTCTTCAGCTGAGAGAAGAATCACAGGGTGAGTTGGAAGGGACCTTAAAGCCCACCCAGTTCTGATCTTCAACCACAAGAAAAACTTAAATTTAATCAGATTCAGTTCTTGATTTAATGGTTGTGATGTGACAACTCTGTGCCCCTTTCTTAGCTCAGAGAAGAATCACTGGATGGGTTGAGTTGGGACCTTAAAACCCACCCAGTTCTGACCTTCAGCCACAAGAAAAATTGCAATTTAATCAGACTCAGGTCTGGATTTAATGGCTGAGAAGTGCTCAGGGCTCTGGCAGTTCCTGCAGCCCACGCTGGGCAGGTCCAACCTCAGCACCTGGCGAGTTTTCCATTAAACAAACACCACCCTACAAAGCAAAATGGGATTTATTTTTAATTTTTTTTTTCCATGTGCCAGCCACTCAGCCTGCTGCTGTTCCCAGCTGTGCTCTTGTGCTTTTTTCCATAATTCCAGCAAGGTTTGGTGCTGGGAAGGATTCATTACCTGGGGCTGTTGGGTTATTTCATTTATTTTTCCCTTCTCCACCGGTGGCTTTTGTCACCCTGTCACCTCTGACGAGCTGCTGGTCCCTGCTGGGCTCTGCCCCTGGAATCGCAGGGAATTCCCCAGCAGAAATAAATTCCTGCTGCTCACTGGGCTGCCACATCACCTGAGTGGAGCTTTTGAGGAGTGACTCTCATGTGCTCCTCGAAAAGCTGCCCCTGACCTTCATTCCCTGCGGATAAATCTGATTTTTCCCGTGGAAATTCCCATTTTTTTAAGGGGTTTTAGCTCCTTTGAGGATTTATTTTCTCTCTTTTTCCCTTCTAACCCCCAGGCAGGTGATGAATGTTCCTTCCCCCGGGCTGAATTCCCAGGAAATGCAGAGAATGAGAGGCTGGAATTGCTCTTTAGGAAAACTTTCCATCAACCTTTGGGGAGATTAAAAAAAATAAAAGAAAAAAAGGAGAGAGGGAAATAACAACTGTAAAAATGGGATGAGGAGGGAACCTTGGATTTGGGATGGAATTCCCAAAATGTTGAGCTGCCACTGTTCTAGGCTACAAAACCAATATGTTTTTTTCTCCAATATTTAGAATAAATAGATATTTATTAAAATAAATTTTAGAATAAATGGATATTTATTAGAATAATTTTCAGAATAAATAAATATTTATTAGAATAAATTTTAGGATAGATATTTATTAGAATAAATAGACATTTAGAGCAAACCTGGAGATGATCTTAAAGGTCTCTCCCAGCCCAAACCATTCTGTGATTCAAGGATTTATTTTCCACTGAATGATTTGTTTTTTATTTCAATTTTGCTGATTCAAATTCAAAGACCAAGGGTAAAACCTGAGTCATGGGAGGGAAACCTCCTCCTAAGGGTTGGATGTTCCTGGTAAATCCTTGTGTGGAAACGGGAGCTGGAGGAGAGACATAAATAAAAATAAAATAAAATAAAATAAAATAAAATAAAATAAAATAAAATAAAATAAAGGGAAGTTTCATGGGAAGTTTCATGGGAAGTTTTGGGGAAGTTTCATGGGAAGTTTCATGGGAAGTTTTGGGGAAGTTTCATGGGAAGTTTCATGGGAAGTTTCATGGGAAGTTTTGGGGAAGTTTCATGGGAAGTTTTGGGGAAGTTTCATGGGAAGTTTTGGGGAAGTTTTGGGGAAGTTTTGGGGAAGTTTTGGGGAAGTTTTGGGGAAGTTTTGGGGAAGTTTTAGGGGAAGTTTTGGGGAAGTTTTAGGGGAAGTTTTGGGGAAGTTTTGGGGAAGTTTTGGGGAAGTTTTGGGGAAGTTTTGGGGAAGTTTTGGGGAAGTTTTGGGGAAGTTTTGGGGAAGTTTTGGGGAAGTTTTGGGGAAGTTTTGGGGAAGTTTTGGGGAAGTAAGTTTTGGGGAAGTAAGTTTTGGGGAAGTTTTAGGGGAAGTTTTGGGGAAGTTTTGGGGAAGTTTTATGGGAAGTTTTGGGGAAGTTTCGGGGGAAGTTTCGGGGGAAGTTTCGGGGGAAGTTTCGGGGGAAGTTTCGGGGGAAGTTTCGGGGGAAGTTTTGGTGGAAGTTTTGGTGGAAGTTTTGGGGGAAGTTTTAGGGGGAAGTTTTGGGGGAAAGTTTTGGGGAAGTTTTGGGGAAGTTTCATGGGAAGTTTCATGGGAAGTTTCATGGGAAGTTTCATGGGAAGTTTCATGGGAAGTTTTGGGGAAGTTTTGGGGAAGTTTTGGGGAAGTTTTGGGGAAGTTTTGGGGAAGTTTTGGGGAAGTTTTGGGGAAGTTTCATGGGAAGTTTTGGGGAAGTTTCAGGGCAGGGCTCAGGCAGGTTTTTGCTCTTTTTGTGCAGCTCTGGGACCCAAAATTCAGAGTTCATGGCTTTCATTATTTCAATTCAATTAAAATTAAATTCTGGAATTAATCCCAGCTCTGGAAAAAGCCAGAAATGAGCAGAGAGGCCTGAGGAAAACAGGGAGCTTTGGGGTCAGAGATTAAAAAAAATGAAATTTTTGTATTTTGGGGAGCATTTCTCATCTGACCCTTTCCCTATTTAAGCCCACAAAGATGGGTTGAAACCTTTAGGAAATGTGGATTTTATTTATTTATTTATTTATTTATTTATTCTTTATTTATTTATTTAATTTATTTAAACCTTTAGGGAATGTGGATTTTATTATTTTATTTATTTATTTATTTATTTATTTATTTATTTATTGGAACCTTTAGGAAATGTGGATTTTATTTATTTATTTATTAAAACCTTTAGGAAATGGGGATTTTATTATTTCATTATTTTATTTATTTATTTGTTGAAACCTTTAGGAAATGTGGATTTTATTTATTTATTTATTTATTTATTTATTTATTTATTTATCTATTTATCTATTTATACCTTTAGGAAATGTGGATTTTATTTATTCATTTATTTATTTATTTAAGTTCTTTTTTATTTTGGGGAGCATTTCTTTGACCCTTTCCCTATTTAAGGCCTTGAAGAAAAGTTGAAGCCTTTAGGAAATGTGGATTTTTTTATTTTTTTTTTTTAATGTTTTTTATTTTTTTTTTTTAATTTTTAATTTTTTTTTTATTTATCATTTTTTGGATTTGGGAAGGTTGATGCTGTCAAAGGTGTTATTTATTTATTTATTTATTTAATTAATTAATTTTTATTCATTTATTTATTTAATATTTATTTATTTAATTTTTATTCATTTATTTATTTAATATTTATTTATTTATTTAATTTTTATTCATTTATTTATTTAATATTTATTTATTTATTTATTTAAACCTTTAAAAAATGTGGATTTCTTTTTTTTTTTTTTTATTTTTTATTTGGGAAGGTCAGTTCTGTCAAAGGTGTTTTTTGCATCCAAAAATTTCCCAAAAATTCACCCTGATGGAGCCACTGAGGAAACTTTGAAACTTCAGATATTTCATAGGTGCAGCTCATGGCATCAGTGCTCACTCCAAAATATTTCATTTTAATATCCAGTTTTAATATCTAAAATAATATTTCATTATTTATTGTAATATTTTATTATGTGTTATAATTATTTCATTATTCATTATAATAATTCTATTATTTAAATAATAATAATAGTAATAATAATAGTAGTAATAATAATAATAATAATAATAATAATAATAATAATAATTTATCCACTATTTATTATAATAATTACAATAAATAATTATAAATTTATTATCTAAATGGCAATAAAATCCTGGAATGGTTGTCCCAGGATGGATCAGAATTTATTATCCTTAAAAAAAAAAAAGTGTGGAGCTGATTAAATTGACAGAAATTGGGAACTTTGAATTTTTAGGGTTTTTTTTTTGAGAAAAAAATAGAATATTAAATAGAATATTAAATAATAAATAGAATTTCTTGCATGATTCTTGCTGGGAAATGTATTTTTATAATCAGGCAAATACTGGAATATATTTTAATTTTTGTTCTTTTCCTGATTTATCCCTCTATATATTACCTACATTTTATATTTATATTTTTATTATACTATTATCTCTATTATACAATTAAATATTCATTTATTCTGCTATTTATTATATATAGTATAGAATTATATATTTCTTTATTAATATCTGTATTATACTATTAAATATTTATTATGCTATTTATAATAAAGTAATATATAACATTATAATATATATTATACTATTATCTATATTATGATATTAAATATTTATTTACTATGCTATTTATTATATATATTTACTACTATATATTTATTATACTATTAGCTATATTATACTATTAAATATTTATTTATTATGCTATTTATAATATATATTATAAAATAATATATTTTTGTTTTTATATTATCTATATTATGATATTAAATATTAATTTACTATGCTATTTATTATATATATTATAGTATTATATATTTCTTTATTACACTTTTATCTATATTATACTATTAAATATTTATTATGCTATTTATTTTATTATGCTATTTATTATATATATTATAGTATTCTATATTTCTTTATTAAACTATTTTTTATCAATATTATAAAATTTAATCCCACTAATAATCACAAAACCAGTTTTTGGCATTATTTGCAATCTGAATTCCAGGTTTTTTTTTTTAATTTCTGCTCAATTCCCAACTTTTAATATTCCCTCTAATTCTTCTCCTAAACCTTGGAATGCTGCAGAGGTTTAATTTAACAAGGTTTAAATCCAGGTAAAGACCAGAATAAAAAGATAATTTTGGTTAAAATTTTAATTTTTGGGCTCTAAGCCAATGTGGGGATGAGAGGAAAGGGCCTCAGGGTGGATTTTGGGAAAATTCTTCATGGGCAGGGATGGAATCCTCAACCTTGGAGGGATTTCAGAATAAAAAAAATGATAAAAATAAAAATATTTTTGTGCTTTCTTCATTTATTCAGCTTCCCTTGGACATCAGGGAGGTGCAGAACCAAGATAAAGACAAGAAAAAAAGATAATTTTGGTTGAATTTTTGATTTTTGGACAAAACCATGAGTGAATAATGAAATTATCTTTTTTATTTCATGAGGAGGTGACAAATCCCAGGCTGGAATCTGCTCCTGAAATTCCCAATAAATCAATGGGATCTTCTAGGAATGGCTTTTAATTTTTTATTATTTAATTTCTTATTATTTAATTTCTTTTGGTTTAATTTAATTTCTTTTGGTTTAATTACTTCTTTTTTTTTTTTTTTTTTTTTTTTTTTTGGGTTTTTTGGTTGTTGTTGTTTAATTTCTTTTGGTTTCATTCCCTTTTGGTTTAATTTCTTATAATAGTTTTTAATTTTTTAATCCATTCCAGGAATAGTTTTTAATTTCTTATCATTTAATTTCTTATAGTTTAATATCTTTTGGTTTAAGTTTGTTTTTTTTTTTTTTTTTTTTTTTTTTTTTTTTTTTTTTTAAATTAATTTTGGTTTAATTCCCTTTGATATAATTTCTTACAATGGTTTTTAATTTTTAATCCATTCTAAGAACAGTTTTTAATTTCTTATGATTTAATTATTTATAGTTTAATTTCTTACAGTTTATATCTTATGGTTGAATTATTTTGGTTTAAGTTCCTTTTTTTTTTCTTTTTTTTTTAATTCCTTTTGGTTTCATTCCCTTTTGGTTTAATTTCTTATAATAGTTTTTAATTTTTAATCCATTCCAGGAATAGTTTTTAATTTCTTATCATTTAATTTCTTATAGTTTAATTTCTTTTGGTTTAATTTCTTTTGGTTTAATTTCTTTTGGTTTAAGTTTTTTTTTTTGCTTTTTTTTAAATTTCTTTTGGTTTTAAATTTTTGGTTTCTAATAAAACTGAGGTGACCACTAAACAAAACAATATTTAATTTATTTAATTGTGGTTTAATTGCTCATCCAGCAATTCCATGTGGAGAAAATTGAGATTTTCCTGGAATTTTGGGAGGTATTTTCCTATTTTTTCCTTATTTTTCTGCCTCAATATCCAGACTTTAAATTGGTTAAAAATCTGATTTTCAGTGCTGGTGTTCTGCAAGTTTCCATTTTATTTTATTTTATTTTATTTTATTTTATTTTATTTTATTTTATTTTATTTTATTTTATTTTATTTTATTTTATTTTATTTTATTTTATTTTATTTTATTTTATTTTTATTTTTATTTTATTTTTATTTTATTTTAATTTTTATTTTATTTTTATTTTATTTTAATTTTTATTTTATTTTAATTTTTATTTTATTTTTATTTTAATTTTATTTTTATTTTTATTTTATTTTTATTTTTTTCATTTTAATTTAATTTTATTTTATTTCAATTTTATTTTAATTTAATTTTATTTTATTTTCCTTTTTTATTTTATTCTTGGTGTGGAGTCAGGAGAGGGAATTAAAGTCACCATGGCAACCAGGCTGAAAAATGGGATTTTTTGGGAATCTTTCTTTTTTTTGGGAATCTTTCTTTTTTTGGGAATCTCTTTCCTGGGAATCTTTTTAATTTTTTGGGAATTTTTCTTTCTTGGGAGTCTTCCTCCCTTTCCTGGGAATCTTTCTTCCTTTTTTTTGGGAATATCTTTTTTTTTTTGGGAATTTCTCATTCTTTTTTTTGGGAATTTCTCATTCTTGGGAGTCTCTTTTTTGGAGTCTTTTTTTAATTTTTTTTTGCAGTCTCTTTTATGGTAATTTTTTTTTTGGGAGTCTTTCTTTTTTTTTTGGGAGTCTTTTTTTGGGTATGTGGTTTTTTGGGAATCCTTTTTTTGGGAATCATTTCTGAGAGTTTTTTTTTTTTAATCTGTTTTTTTGGGAGTCTTTTTTTGGGAGTCTCTTGTTTGGAATTTTTTTTTTTAAGTCTTTTTTTTGGAAATTTTTTTTTGGAGTCTTTCTTGGGAGTCTCTTTTTTGGAGGTTTTTTTTTGCAGTCTCTTATTTTAATCTTTCTTTTGGGAATCTCTTTTTTTGGAATTTTTTTTTTGGGAGTCTTTTTGGAGTCTCTTTTTTGGGAATCTTTTTTTGGGAGTCTCTCTTTTGGGATTTTTTTTTTTTGGGGGGAGTCTTTTTTGGGAGTCTCCTTTGGGAATCTATTTTTTTTTGGGAGTCTCTTTTTTTGGGAGTTTTTTTTTTGGGGGGGAGTCTCTTTTTTGGGAGTATTTTTTTTTAATATATTTTTTTTGGGAGTCTCTCTTTTTTGGGATTTTTTTTGGGGGAGTCTCTTTTGGGTGGTTTTTTTTTGGGTTTTTTGGTTTTTTTGGGTTTTTTTTGGGGGGAGTCTCTTTTTTGGGAGTATTTTTTTTTTAATATATATTTTTTTTGGGAGTCTCTTTTTTGTGACTCTCTCATTCTTTCTTAGGAATCTCTTGTTCTTTCTTGATCATCTTTCTTTCCTTCTTGGGAATTTTGGGAATTGTTCTCCTGGGGAGTTGGGCAGTGGCTGCTTTGGAATTTTGTGTGGCTGGAGAATCCCAAAATCCCAAAATGAATTTGGGAATCCAAACTGTGCCCAATCCCAGCAGGAATTCCCAGGAATTCCCTTTTCCATCCTGAAATTCCTGCTGGAATCCCTGTCCCCATCCCTCTCCTCTCTCAATTCCCAAACTGGGAGAGCTTTAAATTTTATAATAAATTTTATAATAATTCTGTGACTCACCAGGAATAATGGGGGAGAGAGAAATCCTGAAATGTCACAGCTGGGTGGGAGAATTTCTCATGCAGATTTTAAGGAAAACCTCGGGAATATCAAAGCTCTTCTCATGCTTTTTTTTTTCTTATTTTTGTTTTAATTTAATCTCTTGTTCATGTACATTTTGTGCTATTTATGAGGGAAAAAAAATCAGATTTCATGCATTCAGCAGCTCTGTGTTTAACTGCTCATTCTTCCTTTTTTTTTTTTTTTTTGTTTTATTTTTTGACTGATATTCCTGGCAGGTGAATTTTTAAAATGTCCTTTCCATGTGTGGAGCAGCTGCTTTGCAGATGATTTTTTCAAACAGATCAATTGTTTTGGTTGACATCTGCAGGAAAAGAAAAAAAAAAAAAAAAAAAAAAAAGGGAGAGGAAAGAGAGAAGGAAAATAGAATTATTTTATATTTTTTTTAATTGTCAGATAGGATGTGATGTCCAGGTTTTAAAGGACAGGGTAACAAAACCTTTATTTTGGAAATACCTTTCCTAGAGGCTGGAGAATGTTAAAACTGAAGCTGGTCCAAATTGATCCAGAGTAGGAGGGAAAAGAAAAGCAGAGAAAAATTGCAAAAATCCAAGCAGGTTTCAAATCTGGTTTGAAATTGTGCTGAGTCTCCCAGGGTGGTTTTGGGTTTGGGTTTGGTTTTGGGTTTGGTTTTGGGATGGGCCCATCACCAAAAGGGTTCAGAGGATTCACCCTGGGCAGGGCTGGACTCAGAGTCACGAGTTCCTCACTTTTATCAGGTTTAATTTGGGGTTAATTGTCCAAATTCCAGCTCCAGGTGGTGAAATCCCATCCTCCCCAATTCTGTGTTGTTTGCACTTTTTGTGTAAATTGTGATTTTTATACCCAATGGTGCTGGGGCTGGGAAAGGATTGTTCTGTGGGATTGAACTGGGAGAACTCGCTGATATTTGATGTGGATTCAGGGTTGTGGAATAATGCAGAATGTGGAAATAGAAAAGCTGGAATTGAAGGCATCATGGGGAACCTTCTGTGCTGTGGATTTTGGGGAGCCCTGTGTGCTCCCAGATTTTGGGGATCTGTGTGTACTGCAGGATTTTGGGTACCATGTATGTTGTGGATTTTGGGGATCTGTGTGTTCTCCCAGATTTGGGGAGCTCTGTGTGCTGTGGATTTTGGGGTACCATGTATGCTGTGGATTTTGGGGAGCCCTGTGTGCTCCCAGATTTTGGGGATCTGTGTGTTCCCAGATTTTGGGGAGCTGTGTGTTCTCCCAGATTTGGGGAGCTCTGTGTGCTGTGGATTTTGGGGTACCTGTGTGTGCTGCAGGATTTTGGGGAGCCCTGTGTGCTCCAAAATTTTGGGGATGCATGTGTGCTCCCAGATTTTGGGGAGCCCCGTGTTCTCCCAGATTTGGGGATCTCTGTATGCTGTGGATTTTGGGGAGCCCTGTGTGCTCCCGGATTTTAGGGATCCATGTGTGCTGTGGATTTTGGGGAGCCCTGTGTGCTGTGGATTTTGGGGAGCTGTGTGTGTGCTGTAGGATTTTGGGGAGCTGTGTGTGTACTGCAGGATTTTGGGTACCATGTGTGCTGCAGGATTTTGGGGATCTGTGTGTGCTCCCAAATTTTGGGGAGCTCTGTGTGCTGCAGGATTTGGGGTACCATGTGTTCTCCCAGATTTTGGGGACTGTGTGTCCTGCAGGATTTGGGGAGCCCTGTGTGGTCTCCCAGATTTTGGGGATCCATGTGTGCTCCCAGATTTTGGGGAGCTCTGTGTGCTCCCAGATTTTGGGGAGCCCTGTGTTCTCTCAGATTTTGGGGAGCTGTGTGTGTGCTGCAGTATTTGGGGTACCATGTGTGCTCCCAGATTTTGGGAGCTGCTCCTGCAGGCCCTACACCAGACCTGAAGGGTTTTTTTTATTCTGGAGGTTTTTTTTTTTTTTATTCTGCAGGGGTTTTTTTATTCTGCAGGGGTTTTTTTATTCTGAAGGGGTGTTTTATTCTGAAGGGGTTTTTTATTCTGGAGGAGGGTTTTCTATTCTGGAAGAGGGTTTTTTATTCTGGAGGAGGGTTTTTTATTCTGGAGGGTTTTTTTATTCTGGAGGGGTTTTTTTATTCTGGAGGGGTTTTTTATTCTGGAGGAGGGTTTTTTATTCTGGAGGAGGGTTTTTTATTCTGGAGGAGGGTTTTTTATTCTGGAGGGTTTTTTATTCTGGAGGGTTTTTTATTCTGAAGGGTTTTTAATTCTGGAGGGTTTTTAATTCTGTGTGTTTGGTGCACTCGTGTTGTGGTCTGGGTTTCACCAGGGATGTGCCAGTGATGCCTGGAAGGGCTGAGCTGGATCAGAGACCAGGCAGAGGAAAAGGAATAAAATAGGAATTTTCACCTGAACCTGGCTGGGACTGCACCCAAATCAAAGCTGAGATGGATCCTGGTCATGAGTTTTACACTTTTATAAATTTTGGTTCATTACATATTGGGGTTAATTATCCAACCACAGCCCAGGTTATGGAGTCTCAGCCCCCTGGTTTTCCCCCTTTTCCTCACCATTATTCTGCTTTTTGGGTGCTTATTCTCTGTCTAGAGGCTCTGGGAGAGCCCCAGCTGTCCCTGCCATGGCTGGGGGGCTCTGGGGGGTCCCTTCCCCTGACTGGGGTGGGAGAGGAGCAGGGAAATGAGGAGCAGGAAATCTGCTGTGGTTTTAGGGTGCCCCTGTGCAGATCCCCCTCATTGCCAAGCCCAGCCAATCTGAAATCTGAATCCCTGCACAAGCTGATCAGATTTTTTAATTTTTTCTCGTTTAATTTTTTTGTTTGGAGAGATGAAATCACCATCCACTCAATATTGCAGCAGAGCTTTTTGTCTGGCATCTCCCCCTTCCCTCCCTGCTGGGTTATTCTTCCCTGCTCCACATTTCTTTCCTGCCATTCCCACCCCCAAATTTGCAGCATCCCCTCCCAGCCCTGCTCCAGAGCAGCCCCAGGCTTCATTTCCTGCCATCTGAGGACTTCAGGGCACCCCCAGATGAAAAAGAAAAGGCTTTTAGTTCCTCCTAAACCAATTTTTTTTTTTTTTTCTCTCAAATGAAATGGTTGATGACTCAAGCAGCCATAAAAGTGTCTGGCAGAATTGTGCAGCTCTGGAGTTCTGCAGTGCATTGCTTGGAAATGTCATTTTTGGGGCAGTCTCTGAGCAGGGCAGAGCCTCTGAGATGCACTTTGCAGCCCTGGCTGCAGGATTATTTTGGGGGACTCCAGGAAGGGAATCCTGCACCAGGCTTGGGTTAACTCTGGGTGCCAAGAACTTTCTGTTCATTGCTTCTCATTCTTCTCTTGACTTTTTTTTTTTTTTTTTTTTTTTTTTTTAATTTTTAATATAAATAAGCTGAAGCATTTTCTGGTTTCTCTGCAGCAGAATGACCACAGATGAGTCACAGAGCTGCCTGAACACGCAGAGCATTTTTTGTGATACATTTTTGGGTGTCTCAGGGAACTGCTGAGCCAGTGATTCCTGCTTGTGCCAACCCCGTGAAAAACCCAACCAAAAACTTGTTTGGAGCTGAAATTCAGATGGTGACGCTGTGGCTGATTCATCACATGATCTGGGGTGGGATTTTCAGATCCTCTTGCTTGGGTTACTTGAGGAAAACTGAGTAGGTGTGTGCAGACCTGTGAGCTGCTGGCCAGGGCCCAGCTCAGACAAAGCTCTGCTTGTTCCTGGGGCCTCAGAGCTGATTTTCCTCCTCTTTGTCCTTTCTGATTTTCCTCCTCTTTGTCCTTTCTGATTTTCCTCCTGTGTGTCCTTTCTGATTTTCCTCCTCTTTGTCCTTTCTGCTTTTTCTCTTCTGTTTGTCCTTCCTGGAGCTGCTTTTTATCCTCTCTGTCCTTTCTGCTTTTCCTCCTCTTTGTCCTTTCTGATTTTTCTCCTCTTTGTCCTTTCTGCTTTTCCTCCTGTTTGTCCTTCCTGGAGCTGCTTTTCCTCCTCTTTGTCCTTTCTGGAGCTGCTTTTTCTCCTGTTTGTCCTTTCTGCTTTTTCTCGTCTTTGTCCTTCCTGGAGCTGATTTTCACTTCTGTTTGTCCTTCCTCCTTTTCCTCCTCTTTGTCCTTTCTGATTTTTCTCCTCTTTGTCCTTCCTGGAGCTGCTTTTCCTCCTGTTTGTCATTTCTGGAGCTGCTTTTTATCCTCTATTTGTCCTTTCTGGAGCTGCTTTTTCTCCTGTTTGTCCTTTCTGCTTTTTCTCCTCTTTGTCCTTCCTGCAGCTGATTTTTCTCCTCTTTGTCCTTTCTGATTTTTCTCTTCTGTTTGTCCTTCCTGGAGCTGCTTTTCCTCCTCTTTCTCCTTTTCTGCAGCTGCTTTTCCTCCTGTTTGTCCTTTCTGGAGCTGCTTTTCCTCCTCTTTGTCCTTCCTGCAGCTGCTTTTCCTCCTCTTTGTCCTTTCTGATTTTTCTCCTCTTTGTCCTTTCTGCAGCTGCTTTTCCTCCTCTGTTTGTCCTTTCTGCTTTTCCTCCTCTTTCTCCTTTTCTGCAGCTGCTTTTCCTCCTCTTTGTCCTTTCTGCAGCTGCTTTTCCTCCTCTTTGTCCTTTCTGCAGCTGCTTTTCCTCCTCTTTGTCCTTTCTGGAGCTGCTTTTCCTCCTCTTTGTCCTTTGTGTCCTGCCCTCTGTTTTTGTGTGCAGGATCAGGGAATAAATGAATTCATTCCAGGCACCCTTTGCTGCAGGATGGGCTTCAGGTGCTCCCCCAGCAGGGTGGAAAATCCAAAACCCTTGGAAAAATTGGGAATTTTGGGTTTTATCCAGCAGGAGGAGGGTGTTGGGGGTTGGATCAACCACAGAATTTGGGATGGTTTGGGTGGGAATGAGCCCAGAGCCCCCCAGGCACCTCCCACTGACCCTGCTCCAGCCTGGCCTGGGGATTTTTGGGTGGATCATGGAAAAATTTGGGGTTTTTGGGTGGGATCATGGAGAGTTTGGGGTTTTTGGGTGGATCATGGAGCATTTTGGGGTTTTTGGGTGGGATCATGGAATGATTTGGAGATTTTTGGGTGGGATCATGGAGAGTTTGGGGGTTTTTGGGTGGGATCATGGAGAGTTTGTGGTTTTTGGGTGGATCATGGAGAATTTGTGGTTTTTGGGTGGGATCATGGAGAGTTTGGGTTTTTTGGGTGGGATCATGGAGCAGTTTGGGGTTTTTGGGTGGATCATGGAGAGTTTGGGTGGTTTTTGGGTGGATCATGGAGAGATTTGGGGTTTTTGGGTGGGATCATGGAGAGTTTGGGTTTTTGGGTGGGATCATGGAGAGTTTGGGGTTTTTGGGTGGGATCATGGAGCAGTTTGGGGTTTTTTGGGTGGGATCATGGAGAGTTTGGGGTTTTTTGGGTGGGATCATGGAGAGTTTGGGGTTTTTTGGGTGGGATCATGGAGAGTTTGGGGTTTTTTGGATGGGATCATGGTAAGATTTGGGTTTTTTGGGTGGATCATGGAATGGTTTGGGGTTTTTTGGGTGGGATCATGGAGAGTTTGGGGTTTTTGGGTAGGAAATGACCCCAAATCCTCTCCAGTCACCTCCCACTGTCCCACCTGGCACATCCCAGGAGCAGCCAAAGCTTCTCTGGCAATTCCAGAATTCCAGCCAGGAATTCCTTCCCAAATCTCCATTCCCTGTTCCTGCCCCTCATCCCAGAACCCTCTCCTGGAATTTTTCTCATCCAAAAATCAAAAGATTGGCTTTAATTTCACCTTAATTAAAAAATCTGCTGAGCTTTTGAGTTTATTTGGATTAGTTGGATGGAAAATTCCTCAATAATTGACTTCAAGCTGATTTTTTTTTTTGTCCTGTCCCTGCTTGTTCCATCCATAATTTCCATTATTTTACAGTGAAACCCTGAGGAAAACATGGATGGAATTTTGGGATCCTGTACTGGATCCCCCCAACCTCCAATTATTATTATTATAATTATTTTAATTATTTATTATTATCTCTCCACATCAAAATTCTGCAAGGAATCTCATTCCTCACTCAGAAATTCAAGCATGGCTGAGTTTTTTCCCTGTTTTTTTTAATTCTTGGCCAATTTATGACAAATTAATCACCCTCATCAAGCCTGGCCTCGTTTCCCC
This sequence comes from Oenanthe melanoleuca, assembly GCF_029582105.1. Lineage (NCBI taxonomy): Eukaryota > Metazoa > Chordata > Aves > Passeriformes > Muscicapidae > Oenanthe > Oenanthe melanoleuca. The sequence goes on along the minus strand of NC_079334.1, from coordinate 68,729,543 downwards.
TGGGTGAGCTCAGAGCAGAACAAAAGTCAATTTTTGCTTTTTAATTACTTTTGGTTCATTAATTTATTTATCCCCAACTGTCCTCATCAGGAAAGGGCCAAAGAAGTGGGAGGTGGAAATTTGTGGTGGGAAATGGAAATTGGATGTGGAAAATGGATTTTTTTTTTTTTTTTTTTTTTTTTTTTTTTTTAAATTTTTTTTTTATCTTGGGAGATGGAATTTCATCCTGGAAAATTGAAATTTGTCATGAGGAAATGGAGATTTGGGGTGGAGGTTGGAAATTTGTCGTGGAAAATTTAATTTTTCTGGTGGAAAATGGAATTTCATAATGGAAAGTGGAATTTTGTCATGGAAAGTAGAATTTTGCAGTGGAAAATAGAAATTTGTGATGGAAAATGGAAATTTGTGGTGAGAGATGGAATTTCATAATGGAAAATTGAAATTTGTCATGGAAAATCAAATTTTTCTGGTGGGAGATGGAATTTAATCGTGGAAAATTGAAATTTTGGGGTGGGAAATGGAATTTCATAATGGAAAATTGAAATTTGCCTTGAGAATTGGAAATTTGTGATGGGAGATGGAATTTCATAATGGAAAATTGAATTTTTTTTCATGAGAAATGGAATTTTGCCATGGAGGGTGGAATTTTGTGGTGGAAGATGGAAAATTTCATCTTAGGAAATAGAAATTTTTTGTGAGAAATGGAATTTTGTGGTGGAAAGTGGAATTTTTCTCTTGGGAAATGGAAATTTTGTCATGAAAAATCAAATTTTGTGGTGGAAGATGGAAGTTTGAAGTGGGAAATGGAAATTTGTGGTGGAAAATGGAATTTCCTCAGGAAAAAAAAATTGAAATTTATCATGAGAAATGGAATTGTGTCATGGGGGATGGAATTTTGGCATGGAAGAGGAAATTTGGTGGAAGATGGAAATTTATTGTGAGAAGTGGGAATTTTGAGGTGGAAAATGGGAATTTTGTGGTGGAAAATGGGAATTTTGTGGTGGAAAATGGGAATTTTGTGGTGGAAAATGGGAATTTTGTGGTGGAAAATGGGAATTTTGTGGTGGAAAATGGGAATTTTGTGGTGGAAAATTGAAATTTGTCATGAGAAATGGAAATTTCTGGTGGAAGATGGAATTTTGTGGTGGAAAATGGAAAATTATTGTGGGAAATGGAATTTTGCCATGGAGAGTGAAATTTTTGTGGTGGAAAATGGAATTTTGCGGTGAAAGATGGATTTTTTTTTTTTTTTGTAAAAAATTGAATTTGGTGGTGGAAGATGGAATTTCATTGTGGAAAATGGAAATTTATTGTGAGAAATGGGAATTTATCATGAGAAATTGAATTTTTTCTTGGGAAATGGAATTTTGTGATTGAAGATGGAATTTTGCAGTGGCAAATGGAAACCCTGAAAATCCAAAAACCCCAAAAAGTTGCAGGAATTTTTGATTTGAGCAGAATTAAACCCTGAAATTCATCAAAAATGCAGCACAAACCTCGGGTTAATTAGGCAGAAATCCAGATTTTTGATGGAATTTTACCCTTTTCTTTTTTATTTTTCCATCCCTGGAAGTGTCCCAGGTCAGCTTGGGAAAAAAAAAAAATCCAATTTTAAGATTCCCTTCCCACCCAAACCATTCCATGATTCTCTGATGCAACAAAAATTTTGTTTTGGAGTGAGGAAAACACAGAAAAAAAAGAAATTTGTTGGTTTTCCAGAGTTATTTTTTATTTTTATTTTAAAGACTCCCAAGGGGAGTTGTTGTGGTGTGAGGAAAAAAAAAAAAAATCCAAATTTTGGCTGGAAAAAATCCGACCCAAACATCCCAAAAGTCCAGCTCAAAAATCCTAAAAATCCAACATAAATATCCCAAAAATCCAAACCAAAACCCCAAATATCCAACTCAAACATCCCAAAAATCCAACCCAAATTTCCCAAAAAATCCCACTCAATTATCCCAAATGTCCAACCCAAATACCCCAAAAATCCAACCCAAATATCCCAGAAATCCCACTCAAATATCCCAAAAATCCCACTCAAATTTCCCAAATATCCAACCCAAATTTCCCAAAAAATCCCACTCAAACTTCCCAAAAATCCAAACCAAATACCCCAAAAATCCAACCCAAACATCCCAGTAATCCAACCCAAATATCCCAAAAATCCAACCCAAATATCCCAAATATTCCAAAACTCCAAATACCCCAAATATCCAACCCAAATACCCAAAATATCCAACTCAAATATCCCAAATATCCCAAAAGTCCAACCCAAATATCCCAAAAATGCAACCCAAATATCCAAAATATGCAGCTCAATTATCCCAAATGTCCAACCCAAATATCCCAAAAATCCAACCCAAATATCCCACAAATCCAACACAAGTATTCCAAAAATGCAACCCAAATATCCCAAATACCCCAAAAATCCAACCCAAATATCCCAAATATTCCAAAACTCCAAATACCCCAAATATCCAACTCAAACATCCCAAAAATCCAACCCAAATATCCCAAAATTTCAACCCAAATATCCCAAAAATCCAACCCACATACCCAAAATATCCAACTCAATTATCCCAAATATCCAACCCAAGTATTCCAAAAATCCAACCCAAATATCCCAAATTTCCCAAAAAATCCAACCCAAATACCCCAAAGATCCGACCCAAGTATCTCTAAAAATCCAACCCAAATATCCCAAATATTCCAAAAATCCAACCCAAATATCCCAAATATCCAACCCAAGTATTCCAAAAATGCAACCCAAATATCCTAAATACCCCAAAGATCCAACCCAAATTTCCCAAATATCCAACTCAAATATCCCAAAAATCCAACACAAATATCCCAAATATCCAACCCAAAACCCCCAATATCCAGCACAAATATCCCAAAAGTCCAACCCAAGTATTCCAAAAATCCAACCCAAACATCCCACAAATCCAACACAAGTATTCCAAAAATGCAACCCAAATATCCCAAATACCCCAAATATCCAACTCAAACATCCCAAAAATCCAACCCAAATATCCCAAAGATCCAACCCAAATATCCCAAAAATCCAACCCAAATACCCAAAATATCCAACTCAAATATCCCAAATATCCCAAAAGTCCAACCCAAATATCCCAAAAATCCAGCACAAATATCCCAAATGCCCAATCCAAATACCCCAAATATCCAACCCAAATATCCCAAATATTCCAAAACTCCAAATACCCCAAATATCCAACTCAAACATCCCAGAAATCCAAACCAAATGCCCCAAAAATCCAACCCAAATTTCCCAATAATTCAACTTAGATATCCCAAAAATCCAACATAAATACCCCCAAAATCCAACATCCCAAAAGATCCAACCCAAATATCCCAAATATCCAACCCAAGTATTCCAAAAATCCAACCCAAATATCCTAAAAATCCAACTCAAATATTCCAAATCTCCAACCCAAATATCTCAAAAATCCAACCCAAATATCCCAAATATTCCAAAACTCCAAATACCCCAAATGTCCGACTCAAATATCCCAAATATCCAATCCAAATATCCCAAAAATCCCACTCAAATGTCCCAAATGCCCCAAAAGTCCAACCCAAATTTCCCAAAAATCCAACCCAAACATCCCAGTAATCCAACCCAAATTTCCCAAATGTCCAACTCAAATATCCCAAAAATCCAACCCAAATATCCCAAATATCCAAACCAAATATCCCAAAATCCAACCCAAATATCCCAAATATCCAACCCAAATACCCAAAATATCCAACTCAAATATCCCAAATATCCCAAAAGTCCAACCCAAATATCTCAAAAATGCAACCCAAATATCCAAAATATGCAGCTCAATTATCCCAAATGTCCAACCCAAATATCCCAAAAATCCAACTCAAATATCCCAAAGATCCAACTCAAATATCCCAAATATCCAACCCAAGTATTCCAAAAATGCAACCCAAATATCCCAAATACCCCAAATCTTCAACCCAAATATCCCAAATATTCCAAAACTCCAAATACCCCAAATATCCAAACATCCCATAAATCCAACTCAAACATCCCAAAATTTCAACCCAAAATCCCAAAAATCCAACCCAAATATCCCAAAATATCCAACTCAATTATCCCAAATATCCAACCCAAGTATTCCAAAAATCCAACCCAAATATCCCAAATTTCCCAAAAAATCCAACCCAAATACCCCAAAGATCCGACCCAAGTATTCCAAAAATCCAACCCAAATATCCCAAATATTCCAAAAATCCAACCCAAATATCCCAAAAATCCGACCCAAAAATCCAACCCAAATATCCCCAGAAATCCAACCCAAATATCCCATATATTCCAAATATCCAAGCCAAATATCCCAAAAAATCCAACCCAAATACCCCAAATATCCAACCCAAACATCCCAAAAATCCAAACCAAATTCCCTAATAATCCAACCCAAATTTCCCAATAATTCAACTTAAACATCCCAAAAATCCCATAAATACCCCCAAAAATCCAACCCAAATATCCCAAAAATCCAACCCAAATATCCCAAATATCAACCCAAATATCCCAGAAATCCAAACCAAATGCCCCAAACGTCCAACCCAAATATCCTAAAAATCCAACTCAAATATCCCAAAAATCCAACACAAGTATTCCAAAAATCCAACCCAAATATTCCAAATATCCAACTCAAATATCTCAAAAATCCAACCTAAACACCCCAAAAAATCCAACTCAAATATCCCAAAAATCCAACCCAAATACCCAAAATATCCAACCCAAATATCCCAAATTTCCCAAAAAATTCAACCCAAATATCCAACCCAAACATCCCAAAAATCCAACCCAAAACCCCAAAACCTTTGGGATGCTTCCCTGTTTTGTGTCCCATTAACAATATTTCATTAATTCCCAGTTTCCCCAGTACAGCCAATTTCTCCAAATCCAGTTTAATTTCTGACTTTGATATTAATTTAATGAATTCCCAGCTGGATTATTTCAAACATTATTTTCCAAATCTCACTTGGATTGAAAATTTTGGCAAAGGGAAGGAGCAGCAATGAGTTGGGGCTGTTTTAATCTCATTAATTGAAATATTTTCTCTCAGGGCACGAGGAAAAAAAAAAAAAATTAGATGGATAAGGATGAAAAAAATACAATTAATGTGATTTTATTGCCTTGACCTTTTTCTCCTCTCCCAAATTAATTAAACAGGTTTTTTTTTGCCAGGAGAAGGATGAGGAATCACATTTTTCCTTGTCAGAAATTTTTGGAATTTTAGATTTATTTATTTCAGTTGGGAAATAACCATAATTATACACACATTTTGTATTTTAGATATATTTAACAGTAAAAAAAAATCTAAAAATCTGGTTATTCCAGGCAGGATTTTTTTATTGTTATTTAGAAAAACCTCTTCATGATCCCACCCAAAAACCCCAAATTCCATTATCCCACCCAAAAAACCCCAAACTTCTCAATTTTCCCACCCAAAAAACCAAATTTTTCCATTTTCCCACCCAAAAATCCCAAACTCTCCATGATCCCACCCAAAAAACCCCAAAAATCCCAACCAGGTGTGAATTATCCCAGTCCCTCATTTTTAAAAAGTTTTTAGAAAAAAAATAAAAATAAATATATAAATAAAAAAATTCAAATAAACACATGAATAAACATACAAATAAATATACAAATAAATATATAAATAAAAAAATTCAAATGAAAATACAAATAAATATACAAATAAATATACAAATAAATATATAAATAAAAAAATTCAAATGAAAATACAAATAAACATACAAATAAATATACAAATAAATATATAAATAAAAAAATTCAAATGAAAATACAAATAAACATACAAATAAATATACAAATAAATATATAAATAAAAAAATTCAAATGAAAATACAAATAAATATACAAATAAATATACAAATAAATATATAAATAAAAAAATTCAAATGAAAATACAAATAAATATACATATAAACATACAAATAAATATACATATAAATATACAAATAAATATACATACAAATATGCAAATAAACATACAAATAAATATATAAATTAAAAAATTCAGCATTGTGCAGCCCCTAAAATTCCCTTTTATTTTCTAACCCCAGATCAAGCAGCAGCTGGGATGGATTTTTATTTTTATTTTTATTTTTATTTTTATTTTTATTTATTTTTATTTGTCTTTGTATTTTATTTTTATTTTTATTTTTATTTTTATTTTTATTTTTATTATATTTTTATTTATATTTTTATTTTATTTTTATTTATTTTTTTTTATTTTTATTTTTAATTTTTTTTCCAAGATCTTGCAGCTCTCAGCCCTTTCTCCAGCAGAAGGTGACTAATTAATTCATTAATTAATTAATTCCTGTTAATTATTTCTTTTTATAACTCCCATTCCAGTGGCTCCCAAAAACTCGAGATTTTCTTCTGCCCCCACAGAAAACCATCAGCAATTAATGAATTAATTTTAATTAATTTTGATTCATTCACCCAAAAATCCTTCCCTGGAGGAGCTGAAGTGGTTTCAGCACTTTTGGGCTTTTTGCATCCCAAAAAAATGGAGATTTTGGGGTAAAATTTGGGAGATTTTCCACAAATCCAAATTCAGTGGTGCAGTGAAATAAAAGCTGAATTTAGATTTGAACATTTTTGGGATTTTTTTTTTTTTTTGGTGGAGAACTGAATGTGAAGCACTTGTTTGGTTTCCAGAGTGATTTTTATTTTATTTTATTTTTTTTTCTCCTTTAATTATTTTGTATTTCTGTAAGGGGGAGGGGTGAGCAGATGGGAGGAAACCAGATTGAAAAGGACACCAAGTTCTGCTGCAAAAAAAAAAAAAATCAGTTTTTTTATCATTGTTGTTTATCCCTGCTCTGGGATTTCAGAGCCTGAAATCATTAAAAATTAAAAAAAAAAAAATTCAACAGTTCAGATCTTGCTCAGGGATTTCAGTGGGAGCAGATCCTGCTTGAAATAATTCAAAAATTCCAAAAAAATTTCAAATATTCAGACCTTGCTCTGGGTTTTCAATGGGAACATATCCTGCCTGAAATCATTGAAAAATTCCAAAAAAAAAATCAAATATTCAGACCCTGCTCTGGGTTTTCAGTGGGAACATATCCTGCTTGAAATAATTCAAAAATTAAAAAAAAATTCCAAAAAAATTCCAAAATTCAGACCTTGCTCTGGGATTCCAGTGGGAGCAGATCCTGCCTGAAATCCTTAAAAAATTAAAAAAAAAATCAGTAATTCACACCCTGCTCTGGGTTTTCAATAGGAACACATCCTGCCTGAAATAATTCAAAAATTAAAAAAAAAAAAAAAATTCAAATATTCAGACCCTGCTCTGGGCTTTCAGTGGGCAGCAAAGCTGGGAGCAGATCCTGCCTGAAATCAATGAAAAATTAAAAAAAAAAAAAAAATTCAAAAATTCAGTCCTTGTCCTGGGTTTTTAATAGAAACAAATCCTGTCTGAAATAATTCAAAAATTCCAAAAAAATTTCACATATTCAGACCTTGCTCTGGGATTTCAGTGGGAGCAGATCCTGCCTGAAATAATTCAAAAATTCCAAAAAAATTCAATAATTCAGACCTTGCTCTGGGTTTTCAATGGGAACATATCCTGCCTGAAATAATTCAAAAATTAAAAAAAAAAATTCAAATATTCAGACCTTGCTCTGGGATTTCAGTGGGAACACATCCTGCCTGAAATCATTGAAAAATTTTTTTAAAATTCAATAATTCAGACCCTGCTCTGGGCTTTCAGTGGGCAGAAATCATGCCTGAAATAATTCAAAAATTCAAAAAAATTTCAAAAATTCAGTCCTTGTCCTGTTTTTTCAGTGGGAGCAGATCCTGTCTGAAATAATTCAGAAATTAAAAAAAAAAATTTCAAATATTCAGACCTTGCTCTGGGATTTCAATGGGAACACATCCTGTCTGAAATAATTCAAAAATTCCAAAAAAAATTCAAATATTCAGTCCCTACTCTGGGATTTCAGTGGGCAGCAAAGCTGGGAACAGATCCTGCCTGAAATCAATGAAAAATTAAAAAAAAAAAAAAAATTCAAAAATTCAGTCCTTGTCCTGGGTTTTTAATAGAAACATCCTGCCTGAAATAATTCAGAAATTCCAAAAAATTTAAAAATTCACACTTTGCTCTGGGTTTTCAATAGGAACAGATCCTGTCTGAAATAATTCAGAAATTCAAAAAAAAAAATTCAAATATTCAGACCTTGTCCTGGGTTTTCAGTGGGAACACATCCTGCCTGAAATCATTGAAAAATTAAAAAAAATTTCAAAAATTCAGTCCTTGTCCTGGGTTTTCAGTGGGAGCAGATCCTGTCTGAAATAATTCAAAAATTCCAAAAAAAATTCAAATATTCAGACCCTGGTCTGGAATTTCAGTGGGAGCACATCCTGCCTGAAATAATTCAAAAATTCCAAAAAAATTCCAAAAAAATTCCAAAAAAATTCAAATATTCAGACCTTGCTCTGGGTTTTCAATGGGGGAGCACATCCTGCCTGAAATAATTCAAAAATTAAAAAAAAAAATCAAATATTCAGTCCCTACTCTGGGATTTCAGTGAGCAGCAAAGCTGGGAACAGATCCTGCCTGAAATCAATGAAAAATAAAAAAAAAAAAAAATTCAAAAATTCAGTCCTTGTCCTGGGTTTTAATAGAAACACATCCTGTCTGAAATAATTCAAAAATTCCAAAAAAAATTTCACATATTCAGACCCTGGTCTGGAATTTCAGTGGGAATACATCCTGCCTGAAATAATTCCAAAATTCAAAAAAATTTAAAAATTCACACTTTGCTCTGGGTTTTCAATAGGAACAAATCCTGTCTGAAATAATTCAGAAATTCCAAAAAAATTTCAAATATTCAGACCTTGCTCTGGGATTTCAGTGGGAGCAGATCCTGCTTGAAATAATTCAAAAATTCCAAAAAAAAATTCAAATATTCAGACCCTGCTCTGGGATTTCAGTGGGAACACATCCTGCCTGAAATCATTGAAAAATTCCCAAAAAATTCAATAATTCAGGTAACAATTTTAATCCCTCAGTGCTTTTTGGGATCCTAAATCCACAAAAATCCAATTTCACGTTGCTGCCACCCCCGTGGATCCCACTGCAGGATGTGGGAGGAAAAAATTCAATTTTCCATGGGAGCTGTTCCCTCATTAATCTCATTTTCACATCCCCCTTCATCTTTTAATACACATGAAAAAAAAAATCAAAAATCCCTTTTATTGATTCACCTGCTCCTCTCATTCCTTTTGGGTTTATTAATCCCCTTTCCAGAACCTTCCAGGATAATTCTAAAAAGAAATTTTAGGGTTTTTTTCCATGATTGGGTTTGGTTAAAATAAAAGTAATGATATAAAATAATAAATAAAAAAGTAAATAAAGGATAAATCCCAGATTTTGCTGCCACAGGGAAAGGGAACAAGGAAATGGGGTGGAAATTCCTATAAATTTATGGGAATGTTCCCTGGGTTCCAATCCTATAAATCCCTATAAATTTATGGGAATGTTCTCTGGGCTCCAATCCTATAAATCCCTATAAATTTATGGGAATGTGCAGTGGGTTCCAATCCTATAAATCCCTATAAATTTATGGGAATGTTCTCTGGGCTCCAATCCTATAAATCCCTATAAATCCCTATAAATTTATGGGAATGTGCAGTGAGTTCCCATCCTATAAATCCCTATAAATTTATGGGAATGTTCTCTGGGATTCCAATCCTATAAATCCCTATAAATTTATGGGAATGTGCAATGGGTTCCAATCCTATAAATTTATGGGAATGTTCTCTGGGTTCCCATCCTATAAATCCCTATAAATTTATGGGAATGTTCCCTGGGTTCCAATCCTATAAATCCCTATAAATTTATGGGAATGTTCCCTGGGTTCCAATCCTATAAATCCCTATAAATCTTATGGAAATATTCTCTGGGATTCCAATCCTATAAATTTATGGGAATGTTCCTTGGGGTTCCCATCCTATAAATTCCTATAAATTTATGGGAATGTTCTCTGGGTTCCCATCCTATAAATTTATGGGAATGTGCAGTGGGTTCCAATCCTATAAATCCCTATAAATTTATGGGAATGTTCCCTGGGATTCCAATCCTATAAATCCCTATAAATTTATGGGAATGTTCCCTGGGATTCCAATCCTATAAATCCCTATAAATCTTATGGGAATGTTCCCTGGGATTCCAATCCTATAAATCCCTATAAATTTATGGGAATGTGCAGTGGGTTCCCATCCTATAAATCCCTATAAATTTATGGGAATGTTCTCTGGGTTCCAATCCTATAAATCCCTATAAATTTATGGGAATGTTCTCTGGGATTCCAATCCTATAAATTTATGGGAATGTTCTCTGGGTTCCAATCCTATAAATCCCTATAAATTTATGGGAATGTTCTCTGGGGTTCCAATCCTATAAATCCCTATAAATTTATGGGAATGTGCAATGGGTTCCAATCCTATAAATTTATGGGAATGTGCAATGGGTTCCAATCCTATAAATCCCCTATAAATTTATGGGAATGTTCTCTGGGTTCCCATCCTATAAATCCCTATAAATTTATGGGAATGTTCTCTGGGATTCCAATCCTATAAATCCCTATGAATTTATGGGAATGTGCAGTGCAGATTTCTGAGCACTATAATGAGACAATGGCTTTGTGCTCCGTGTTCCACACTCTGGAGTTAAACCTGGCTTAGCAAGGCCTGGCTTAGTGCAGATTTATGAATGATATTAATGAGAGAATTGGTTTATTCTCCATGTTCCAGCTGTTCTGCTCTCACTTGGATCCCCTCTGCTCCAATTTTTCAACCCTCTGGAGTTAAACCTGGCTTAGCAAGGCCTGGCTTAGTGCAGATTTTTGAGCAATATTATTGAGAAAACCAGTTTGTGCTCCGTGTTCCATGCTCTGGAGTTAAACCTGGCTTAGCAAGGTCTGGCTTAGTGCAGATTTATTGGCAGTATTAATGAGAGAATACATTGGTGCTCCGTGTTCCACACTCTGGAGTTAAACCTGGCTTAGCAAGGCCTGGCTCAGTGCAGATTTATTGGCAATGTTATTGAGATAATGGGTTTGTGCTCTGGTGTTCCATGCTCTGGAGTTAAACCTGGCTTAGCAAGGCCTGGCTTAGTGCAGATTTATGAATTATATTAATGAGAGATGGGTGTGTGCTCCATGTTCCAGCTGTTCTAATCTTCCCTTGGATCCTCTCCCCTCTGGTTTTTCAACCCTCTGGAGTTAAACCTGGCTTAGCAAGGCCTGGCTTGCTGCAGATTTATTGGCATTATTATTGAGAGATGGGTTTGTGCTCCATGTTCCTGCTGTTCTGATCTTTCCTTGGATCCTCTCCTCTGGTTTTTCAACCCTCTGGAATTGAACCTGGCTTAACAAGACCTGGCTTAGTGCAGATTTATTGGCAATATTATTGAGATAATGGGTTTGTGCACCGTGTTCCATGCTCTGGAGTTAAACCTGGCTTAGCAAAGCCTGGCTTAGTGCAGATTTCTGACCAGTATTAATGAGAGATGGGTTTATTCTCCATGTTCCAGCTGTCCTGCTCTTTGGATCCCCTCTGCTCTGTGTTCCACGCTCTGGAGTTAAACCTGGTTTAGTAAGGCCTGGCTTAGTGCAGATTTTTGAGCAGTATTAATGAGAGAATACATTGGTGCTCCGTGTTCCACGCTCTGGAGTTAAACCTGGCTTAGCAAGGCCTGGCTCAGTGCAGGTTTCTGACCAGTATTAATGAGAGAATACATTGGTGCTCTGTGTTCCATACTCTGGAGTTAAACCTGGCTTAGCAAGGCCTGGCTCAGTGCAGGTTTCTGACCAGTATTAATGAGAGAATACATTGGTGCTCTGTGTTCCACGCTCTGGAGTTAAACCTGGCTTAGCAAGGCCTGGCTCAGTGCAGGTTTCTGAGCACTGTTAATGACAGATGGGTTTATTCTCCTGCTGTCCTGCTCTCTGGATCCCCTCTGCTCTGTGCTCCTGAGCAGTGACAACCCCATGAACAGCTGGATTTGTGTCCCCAGTCCTTAATCCAGGTTTAAAGGCTTTAGGGGGTTTTTCCCTCCCCTCCCTCCCTCCGTTCCCACGGGAAAGCAGCAGCTCAGGGAGCCTGGGCTGTCACTCCCTGCTCCATTTCCCAGCTCCAGTGATTAAAGCTCATTAACTCCTGAACTCATTAACTCAGGAGCTCCTTTAGTCCAGGCTCAGGAGAGCCAGAGCTGGAGCCACCCCTGGGGACATCCCTGGGGACATCCCTGGGGTCACCATGGCAGGTGGCACTGGCTGGGGTCAGGTCCCTTCCCACCCAAACCATTCCAGGATCCAGCAGGAATTCCACTCTACAGCAGCAATTCCATTTTCCACCAGAAATTCCAGCAGAACTTCCACCAGAAATTCCACCAGGAATTCCATTTTCCAGCAGAAATTCCACTCTACAGCAGGAATTCCATTTTCCAGAAGAAATTCACCTTCCACCAGAAATTTCAGCAGAAATTCAATTTTCCACCAGAAATTCCACCAGAAATTCCACCAGGAATTCCATTTTCCACCAGAAATTCCAGCAGAAATTCCATTTTCCAGCAGAAATTCCAGCAGAAATTCCACTGTACAGCAGGAATTCCATTTTCCAGAAGAAATTCCACCAGGAATTCCATTTTCCACCAGAACTTCCACCTTCCACCAGAAATTCCAGCAGAAATTCCATTTTCCACCAGAAATTCCACCAGAAATTCCACCAGAAATTCCACCAGGAATTCCATTTTCCACCAGAAATTCACCTTCCACCAGAAATTCCAGCAGAAATTCAATTTTCCAGCAGAAATTCCACTTTCCAGCAGGAATTCCATTTTCCAGAAGAAATTCCAGCAGGAATTCCATTTTCCACCAGAAATTCCAGCAGAAATTCCACTTTCCAGCAGGAATTCCAGCAGAAATTAATTTTCCAGCAGAAATTCTGCTTTCCAGCATGAATTCCATTTTCCAGCAGAAATTCCACCTCCCAGCAGAAATCCCATTTTCCAGCAGAAATCCCATTTTCCAGCAGATATTTTATTTTCCAGCAGAAATTCAGTTTTCCACCAGAAATTCCAGCAGGAATTCCATTTTCCAGTAGAAATTCAGTTTTCCAGCAGGAATTCCACCCTCCACCAGAAATTCAAATTTACCAGCAGAAATTCCACCTCCCATCAAAAATCTGATTTTCCAGCAGAAATTCCAGCTCCCACCAGACCAGGCTGCTCACTGAGCTCAGCTCTGTGTTTCCATGATTTTTTTCCCAACATGGAATTTTCACCATTCCTGACTTTTTCCTCTTTAGCCAGGGACACTGAACCCCAGAGTCCTGATTTATAATTTAATTTAATTTTTTAACCCTTCCCCTCCCACCACACCCCAAATCCTGAGGAGATCTCCTGGTTCTCTCCCCCTAAATGGGATTTGGGATTTGCAGGGATTCCAGGGGAAGGGGAGATGTGGAATTTTTGCTGGGAATGTGCAATTTGGGAACACCAGGACACCACAACCCCTCCCAATTTAATCCAATCTTTCCCAAAAGCTGCTGGCATTCCCAGCTGATAGAAATCCCAAAAAATTCTCCTCAGAGCCTCTCTGGGTTTTGCTCTTTTCCTCCATCCATGAAAATTTGGGATTTTCTGCAGGGATCTCACTCCCCCTCGTGCCTGCATGGAGCTGCTGCAGCCTCTGGAATTTTTCCCACTCCCTCTTTCCTCCAGCTCTGATCCCATCCCATCCAGATTTTCAGCACCCCCTCTATTTTTGTGGATTTGGGCAATAATTCCTAATTCTTGTTTTCCAGTCATGCCTTTCATCACCTGGATCAACCTCTGGATACTGAAAATTTTATATTTACTGAGGTTTTGAATTGTTCTTTGCTCTGAAATTCCATCCTTGAGTGATTTATTAATCAAAGCAGGGTTTAAAAGCTTTTCCTAATTGCTCTCCCTTTTCCAAGCAGATCACTGCTGGTATTTCCTGAAATTTTTAATAATAAAAATTTATTATAATATTATAATATAAATATAAAACTATTATGATAATAATTTTAATAATAAAATTAATAATAAATCTTGGTTAGAGTCAGGAATATTGGAAATCAGGGAGTTAAAGGCTGGGGAGCATCAGGGAGGTTTTGTTTTGGTGTTTTCAGGGAAAGGAGGAAAATCCTGATTTTCCTCATCTAAAACCTCAAAGGAGCTTAAATACTCACCACCCACATTTTTAGTTTGTTTTTTTTTCTAAAATCAAATTGTAGAAGTGATGGGAATTCCCCACTTGTGCTGGAATTCCTAATCTGAGAGATGATCCCAAACTTCAGAGGTTTGCTGTGGGAAATGGAAACAATTTGGGGTTTAAGGTATTAAAAAAAATATTTTGGGATGTTTTGTTGGATCAAACTTCCCAGGAAGGTCTCAGGGGGCCGAGCCCAGGAGCAGATCCCACCAGGATGGAGCCTCCCTGTGCCTGAGCAGTGTCACCCTGCCAGGAAAACCAGGAATTCTGGTGCCTCTTGCCCAGCCAGGGTCATTCCTGAAGGGGATTTTCCCAATTTCCAACCTAAACCTTCCCTGGGATTTCTACAGCATCGTTCCTGTGAGCTGCAGGTTTTTAGGAACTGCTCCAGGATGAGCTGCTTTATATGGGGTCAGTCCTGCAGGAACTGCTCCAGCCTGGATCCCTTTTCCATGGGGTGACTCCTTCAGGAACTGCTCCCTTTTTCCATGGGCTCAGTCCCTTGGGAATTTTTCTAGTGTGGATCCCTTTTCCATGGGCTCAGTTATTCAGGAGCTGCTCCAACCTGGATCCTTTTTCCATGGGCTCAGCCCTTCAGGAACTGCTCAAAGCTGGATTCCTGTTTTTTTCCAAGCTGCCCCAGCCTGGATCCCTTTTCCATGGGCTCAGTCCCTCAGGAATTTCTCCCTTTTTCCATGGGCTCAGTCCCTTAGGAATTTTTCTAGTGTGGATCCCTCTTCTGTGAGGTCAGTCCTTCAGGAACTGCTCCAGCCTGGATCCCTTTTTCCATGGACTGGAAAAATTTGGATCCAGGCTGGAAGAGCCGAATCCTGAAGGGCTGAGCCCATGGAAAAGGGATCCACACTAGAAAAATTCCCAAGGGACTGAGCCCATGGAAGAAGGGAGCAGTTCCTGAAGGAGTGACCCCATGGAAAAGGGATCCAGGC
Source organism: Oenanthe melanoleuca (assembly GCF_029582105.1). Classification (NCBI taxonomy): domain Eukaryota; kingdom Metazoa; phylum Chordata; class Aves; order Passeriformes; family Muscicapidae; genus Oenanthe; species Oenanthe melanoleuca. Next base: position 68,714,271 of record NC_079334.1, on the reverse strand, counting down.
TGGAGCAGCTTGGAAAAAAAGGGATCCAGGCTGGGGAAATGTGTTCCTGCAGGACTGAGCCCATGGAAAAGGGATCCAGGCTGGAGCAGTTCCTGCAGGACTGAGCCCATATAAAGCAGCTCATCCTGGGGAGTTCCTAAAAACCTGCAGCTCATAGGAAGGACCCTGGAGAAGTTCCAGGGAAGGTTTGGGTTGGAAATTGGGGCAGTTCCCTCCTGGGAAGGTTTGTCCATCCCTGCAGGGTGTCACAGCCCCGTGGATGTGGCACTTGGGGACAGGGGCAGGGTGGCCTTGGCTCTGCTGGGTTGGCTCCAGGGGCTTTTCCAAGCTCAGTGATTCCATGTTTCCCATGGAGGAAGGAATGCTCAGTGTGCAAGGCCAGCAAGAGCTCTGGGAATCCTTTGGGAATATCTGTGCTGCTCACATCCCACACTTTGGCTTTTCCTGGCACAAATCAAACTTGGTGTTCTTGGAAAACACCACCCCAAATCCAACAAACTCCCAGACATTCCTGGCAGAGAATGGGAATTCCAGGGAGAAGAAAAGGGGGAATGCTCCCCTGCTGACAATCCTGAGAGGGCTCAGAAAATTCACAGAAATTTGGAGAGAATTCCAGTTAAGATGAAACCTGAACAGAGGGGCAGGATTGTGTTTGTATCCCGGTGTGGATGTGGAATTGTGCAGGAATTCCCTTTCCAAGTGTTCCTTCCCTGTCCTCTCTGCTCAGCAGAGGGAGCTGCAGCCCTTCAGCAGCTCCATCCCTGCTCTGCTCTGATCCTTTAAAAGCCTTCACCTGCAGTGTGCAGCTCATTCCCACCCTGACCCACCCTTCAACAGCTTCTCCTTGGAATGTGGAGTTCATTCTGAGCAGCATCGATCCTTTAAAAGCATTCACCTTAGAATTTGGAATTAATTCCAGACTGAACCAATCCTTTAAAAGGATTCACCCTGGAATGTGGAGTTCATTCTGAGCAGCATCGATCCTTCAGGAGCATTCTCCTTGGGATGGGCAGCTCATTCCCACCTGGATCAAAGTATTCTCCTTGGAATGTGGCGTTCATTCCAACCCACATTGATCCTTCAGGAGCATTCTCCTTGGAGTTTGGAATTAATTCCAGACTGAATCAATCCTTTAAAAGGATTCACCGTGGAATGTGGAGTTTATTCCAACCCACATCGATCCTGCAGGAGCTTCACCTTGGAAAGTGGAATTCATTCTGAACTGGATCAATCCTTTAAAAGCATTCACTGTGGAATGTGGGGTTTATTCTGAATTGGATCAATCCTTTAATAGCATTCTCCTTGGAATGTGGGATTCATTCCAGCCCACATGGATCCTTTAGGAGCATTCACTATGGAGTGTGGAGTTCATTCTGAACCAATAGGATCCTTTAAAAGCATTTTCCTTGGAATATGGAATTCATTCCAGCCTGGATCAAAGCATTCCCCTTGGAAGGTGGAGTTCATTCTGAACTGGATCAATCCTTTAAAAGCATTCCCCTTGGAATGTGGAATTAATTCCAGACTGGATCAATCCTTTAAAAACATTCCCCTTGGAATGTGGAGTTCCTTCCTACCTGGATCACAGTCAGGATTTGAGGCATCCCTTTGCTCTTTGGGAATTTTGATGGTATTTTATTTATAATGAAATCTGCATGTAGGAGTTATCAGTGACAAACTTTGCATCCTTCACAATCTTTTATTGTCTCAGATTTTGATTTTTCTTTGTAAAAGATGTAAAAACAAAACCTCTCCCTGCAGGTTCTCTCATTTTTCCATTATGAGATCAGGGTCAGATGACAAAAATTTTATTTAAATCACCTTTTTTTTATTCTCATTGCTTCAGTAATTTCCTTTTTCATGATTTCATGGGTGGTTTAAAAGCTGCTGTGGCATCAAATCTCTCTCCAGGTCGTGTCCTGCAGCAATATTTTTAATTAGGATTTTAACTCAGCTCATTTGCATTTTTTGTGGTTCCTGGCTCAGCGTGGAGGAGCAGCCACATCTCCAGCAATAATTAGCCCAAGCTCTGAACTGCTCATTATTTAAGGTCATTATTTCAAATCAGCTCTTAATGTTCTTGTTGAGTCCCTGCTTTATGTCCAGTTCTTATGGTTAACCCAATGTTGGGAAGTTCTAGTAGTAGTAGTAATAATAATAATAATAATAATAATAATAATAATAATAATAATAATAATAATAATAATAGAACAAGAATAATAACAATAATAATAATAACAGGAAGAAGAATAACTATAATAATAACAATAATAACAAGAATAATAACAATAATAATAATAATAATAATAATAATAACAGAAGAAGAACAAGAATAACAAGGATAATAATAACAAGAATAGTAATAACAACAAAACAACAACAACAACAACAATAATAATAATAATAATAATAACAAGAATAATAATAATAATAACAGGAGGAAGAAGAAGAAGAAGAATAACAATAATAATAATAATAATAATAATAATAATAATAATAATAATAATAACAGAAGAAGAACAAGAATAACAAGAATAATAACAACAACAACAACAACAACAACAATAATAATAATAATAATAATAATAATAATAATAATAATAATAATAATAATAATAATAATAACAGAATAAGAACAAGAATAACAATAATAATAACAATAACAACAATAATAATAATAACAGAAGAAGAACAAGAATAACAAGGATAATAATAACAAGAATAATAATAACAGCAACAACAAAACAAAAACAACAACAACAACAACAACAACAAAACAACAACAACAACAACAACAACAATAATAATAATAATAATAATAATAATAATAATAATAATAATAATAAATAATTCCTTTGGATTGCTGCTTGGGAAAGCAGCTGGAAATGTGGGTTCTGTCATAGTACCTTGTTTTTAGGGTTTGGTTTTTTTTTTTTTTTTTGCTTTTACTCAGAGTCAGGATTAAAACATGAAGGAGACAAATTTCTCATTTGGATTTGGTTGTTTATTAAATTTTATTTAAAGTACAGAGAGTTCTGCAACACTTTTAGCTACCAGTTAAAAATGATCAAAATGAAGCTGAATTTAGCTAATTGCAAGGTCTTTTACAGTTAAAGTTAAATAATTTATTAAAGCACTAATTTATTTTATTAAACTAATTTAATTTATTAAAGCACAATAATATATTACCTATATTATTGATATTTTTGACCCAATAACCAAACCTGTTCCTGCTCTTCCATCCACAAAATGATGGATTTTAACTCACTCCATGCAGAATTTGAAATTCCCAAGTTTTTTGCAGGTGGATTTGGAAGCTCCAGCGATGCTTGTGCTGCTTAATCCCACAGAAAACTCTTGTTTTCTCCCTTTGTTCCCTCCAAAAAAATAAATTAGTGGCCAAGAATTAATTAAAAACACTCAGAACAAAACAATTTACTGGGATTGAGAGTAGTACTCACTGATTTTATTTGGCTGACCCAGACTGACAGAGAAATCACAGAATATTCCTGAGCTCTAATCTTTTAATTTTAGCATTTTGATCAAATATTAATTCTTAATTTTAGTGTGTTGGACCCGACATTCACTGAGGAAAAAAAAAAAAAGATTTTTTTTTCCCCAGGAAAAACCTTTGGATGTGAAAACCTGCTGGAAAAGAGTCTGTGCTTTGTTACCATAAAATGAATTTTTTACTCCTTTTTAAAGACTTTGAGTTGTGTCTCCCTTAGGATTTTGCAAAAACTTCATGGATAATGTGGAAAATGAAAAATTTTCCTGGAAAACACAACTTGGGCTGGGGTGTTGAGTGAGCACAGCAATGCTGATCCCAGATTCTCCTTCCCTGAGATATTTCCACGTTTGGAATAATTCACATTTCCATTTTTCACCTTTTTCAGCAATTCTGGGGGATTTTCCTTTTTTTTCCCCCATCCATTCCTCCAGGAGTTGCTGTCAGGAATGTGCTGGGATAGGAAATTGCTCAGGAATTTTTGTTCTTTTAGTGAATTCCTTGAAATCCCCTGGAGATGGAAAATGCCACGGGAGGAACATTTTGGGAGGGATTTTCCCTGGCAGCGTTTTCCATCCTCAGGACAACTGTGGGTTCTGATCCAGTGTAAACCAGGAGTAAATCCAGTGTGAATCTGGAGTAAATCCAGTGTAAATCCAGTGTGAATCAGGTGTAAATCAGGGGTAAATCCAGTGAATCTGGAGTAAATGCAGTGTAAATCCAGTGTGACTCTGGTGTAAATGCAGGGTACATCCAGTGTAAATCCAGTGTAAATCAGGGATAAATGCAGTGTAAATCTGGAGTAAATGCAGTGTAAATCCAGTGTAAATCAGGTGTAAATCCAGGGTAAATCTGGTGTGAATCTGGAGTAAATGCAGTGTAAATCCAGTGTGAATCAGGTGTAAATCCAGTGTAAATCTGGAGTAAATGCAGTGTAAATCCAGTGTAAAGCTGGTGTAAATCAGATGTAAATCCAGTGTAAATCTGGAGTAAATGCAGTGTAAAGCAAGGGTGAAGCAGGTGTAAATGCAGTTTGAATGCAGTGTGAATCTGGTGTAAGCACAGTGTAAATCCAATGTGAATCCGGTGTGAATCCAGTGTAAAACCCAGTGTGAACCCAGTGTGAATCTGGTGTAAATCCAGAGTGAATCCAGTGTAAAATCCGGTGTGAATCCGGTGTAAATCCAGTGTAAACCCAGCTTAAATCCTGTGTAAATCCAGTGTAAACGCAGTGTAAATCCGCTGTAAATCAGGTGTAATTCCAGAGTAAATCCAGTGTGAATCTGGTGTAAATCCAGTGTAAATCTGGTGTAAATCCGGTGTGATTCCGGTGTTAATCAGATGTAAATCTGGTGTAAACCCGGGTTAAATCCCGTGTAAATCCGCTGTAAATGCAGTGTGAGTCCAGTGTAAATCCAGTTTTAATCCAATGCCAATCTGGTGTAAATGCAGTGTAAATCTGGTGTAAATCCAGTGTAAATGCAGTGTAAATCCGGTGTAAATCCAGTGTAAATCCGGTGTAAATGCAGTGTAAATCCAGTGTAAATCCAGTGTAAATCCGGTGTTAATCCAGTGTAAATCCAGTGTAAATCCGGTGTTAATCCAGCATAAATCTGGTGTAAATCCAGTGTAAATCCGGTGTAAATCCAGTGTAAATCCAGTGTAAATCCGGTGTTAATCCAGTGTAAATCCAGTGTAAATGCAGTGTTAATCCGGTGTAAATCCAGTGTAAATCCGGTGTAAATCAGGTGTAAATCCAGTGTAAATGCAGTGTAAATGCAGTGTAAATCCGATGTAAATCCGGTGTTAATCCAGTATAAATCTGGTGTAAATCCGGTGTACAGCAGCACTCAGGGCTGGGGGAGCTTTTTATCCCATATTCAGTCAGAAATCATCCAGGCTCTGCTTTTCCCAAATACCTTTTCCTTGGGATCACAGGGTGGAATCACAGGATGGGTTGATTTGGAGGAGACCCCAAAGCCTCCCCAACCTCTGCCACTGGTTTTTCCCATTTTTTCCTTCCTTGGATCGTCTCTTCCCACTGAAAGGCTGTGGAATGAGCAGACCCCAGTTTTAATTCTCATTTAGAGGCTGGCATTGTAATCCATTTTATCATGCTGGTTTATTACCTGGGATAATTCCCATCCCAGGGAAGCTCTGGCTGCTCCATCCCTGAAGTGTCCAAGGAGCAGCCTGGGATAGGGGAAGGTGTTGGGTTGGAACTGGATGGGATTTAAGGTCCCTTCCAGCCCAAACCATTCCATGATTCTGGAATTCCCTGTCCTGGTGAGGAGGACATCTGTCTGCCAATAAAGGCAGAAACTTCTCTTTGAAACGAAGAATGTAAACCCCCTAAATCCAAATTATTATCATTTGAAATTAAGGGGCTCTCAGCAAAGATATGGGAATAGGAATAACAGTTCTTTACTAGGAACATTAAACTAGAAATGCAGTATTACACAGAACAATCCCAACCCCTGCCAGAGTCAGAATCCAAGCTGACACCCGTCAGTCAGTCAGGGTGTTGGCACAGTCCCATTCAATGGTGGCTGCATCCTCCTGCAGGGGCAGATGTGGTTCAGCTGGAGCAGTGCTCCTGGAGAAGGTGCAGTTTCCTCTGAAGGTGCAGGGATGATGTGCAAAGGTCTGGTTTTCCTCTGGAATGCAGTGGGAAGAAGGTCCCTTGGTGTCCAAAATGTCAGTTTTTATCTGGGTAGGAAAGGCTTGGCTCCTCCCCTGGCTGGAGCATCTCCCAGTGGGATGATGGAATTTTATCAGTCATGCCCTGGGACTCACTGGCCATGAACAGGAGATATCTCCTGGAGGGAGGATGGGCTGTGGGAAAGATAAAGATGATTGCCCAGCTGGTTTAAAGATGGCCCATGAGCAGATAATGTGTGCCAGGAGATCAGGGGCACTGCCCCAGCTGGGTTAACAGAATTCACATTTCTGGTCACTCTATTTCAACCCAGGACATTCCCAGAGGGCTGGAGCAGCCCAGGAGGGATGTTGGGTCTGGACCTTCCAAGGACAAACTCTGCCCTGGTTGCCGTGGGGGCCGCAGCCAGGGCCGGGATAATTAAAACAATAATAATTAAAAACCACTTTGCCATCCAACAAACGCCCCCTTGTTTTAGTTGCTCATTAGTTAATTTCCCTCTAACGAGGCTCCAATCATCTGACATTGGGGGGGAGGGGGAAAGAGGGAGGACCCGAGTTAAAGGAGCTTAATTAGGGAGTTAATTACAGAGAGCAGGGAAATGTTCTGGTTACATAAATAAGGCATTGTTATGCACACACGTTCAAAAAGCTCCAAAAAAAAAAAAAAAAAACAACCCACACAGGCAGGAATTGTTCCTCGGGACGCCTCATTAAGTCCTGGGGTCTGCCCAAAAAAAAAAAAAAAATTAAAAAAAAATCCAAGTGGTTGCTTTCACCTCCCGCCCCTGGTAGAGCAGGATCAGCAGGGTCAGGATGGGGCTGCTGGGTATAAATTGGGCATAAATTGGGCGTAAATTGGGCATTCCCTGCTCGGGGGCAGCACAGGCCACCATGCCCAACAAGAAGAAATACAACGTCAATGGCGAGTCGGGGATGAAAGGCCAGGTGAGGGCACAACCGTGGGTTCTCCACTCTCACTGCACTTGTTTCTTCACCTCTCTTCTCCTCCCTTGCTGTTCCACCCAGTTGTTTATTCCTCAGTTGGAGAATTGGGACTCTCTGCATTTTTTTTTGGGAATGATGAAAGTCGAGGCAAACGCGTCGCTCTGTCAGCACAGGGAAGTTTTCCAGGAAAACCTTTGGATAAAGAGATTTTTTTTTTTTTTTGCACAGAGAAGTAGCTCAAGGTGTCTCTTTGTGATGGAGCTGGTTTAGATTTGGCTCATTTGGGATGTGAAGGTGAAACCTCAGCTGCCCTCAGCGCTCATTAACCCCTGGTGGCCCTGCAGGGGAGGTTTTCCAGCTGGAATTGTTTGTTCTGCTGGCAGTTGGAAACAGCAGCTTGGGCTCCTAAATCCAGGGAGCTTCTCCTTGGAGCTGTGGTTTGGTGGATCCTGCAGCCAGATCTCTCTTTTCATCCCCATCTGGAGCATTCCCATCTTCCCAGCCCGGCTGGACTCGGCCCTTGGGGTGGGACTGGAGCAGCCTGGCATAGGGGAAGGTGTCCTGTGTCAGGGATCATCCTCAGTCCCTTCCACCCCAGACCACTCCAGGGTTCTGTGAAATTCCCTTTTTGCCCCCTCTCTCTATTCCCTAAGATATTAAAGCCAGGGGACATCAGCCAGTGCAAGCCAAAGGCAGATCCGAGCCTCGACCTGACCCCTTCCCAAATTTCCCTTTCCTGGTGTTTCCTTCCCCCTCCTTTAGTCTCAGCTGAGGCTGAACCCAGCTTGTGGCAGTGTTTAAGGGGTTTAAACCTTAAAGAATTTATTTTAAAGCCTGATTTGGTCCGGGATTTTTATTCTTCCTTTGCTTGGTTTTGGTTGTGTGAGGGCTCAGGGAGCTCTGGTTTATCAATTCCACTGTGTCCTGTGAAATGGTTGTTTGATTTCCTTGGAAAGGTGATGTGGGAAAGGAAAATGTGAATTTAACCCACATTATTCCCCCTTGGTCAGAATCCCTGCGTGTCTCCAGCACTGCTTCACAGCAGTCACCTCCTCCTCTGATGGAGCTGCTCAGCCTTGGAGGGATTTGTTCTGAATTCTGGGAACAAAAAAGGACAGAAAAGGGAAGGAAAAGGACAAGAAAGGGAAAGGACAGAAAAGGGAAGGAAAAGGGAAGGGAAAGGAAAGGAAAGGGAAGGGAAAGGACAAAAAAAGGGAAGGGAAAGGACAAAAAAAGGGAAGGGAAAGGACAGAAAAGGGAAGGATAAGGACAGAAAAGGGAAAGGACAGAAAAGGAAAAGGACAGAAAAGGAAAAGGACAGCAAAGGGAAAGGACAGCAAAGGGAAAGGACAGCAAAGGGGAAGGACAGAAAAAGGAAAGGACAACAAAGGGAAAGGACAGCAAAGGGGAAGGACAGCAAAGGGAAGTTACTTCAGGGCAGCATTTCTCAGAGGAGCACAAGCCCGGGTGTTGCCCAGCCCCGTCCCGCGGGACCAGCGCGAGAATCCCGGCACAGCCCTGGCTCACACCTGAGCTTGGGCTGGATTTTCCCTTCCCATGGCTGTTCTGATCCCGTCTCAGGATCCTAAAAATTTGTGTTCTCCAGGCAAAATTCAACAGCCTGGAGTGACAGCTCCAGTTTTGGCTGGAAGGACTGAAATCAAAATGAACAATTTACTGTTAAATAACAGGAATTGTGCTCCAGGTGACTGAGCTGCTGCTGGTGTCCCCTCAAGGCTTTGGCTGCTTGGGATGGACGTGCTGGGTGTTTCTTACAGGAAATCCCTGGTTTCTCCCACAGATCCAGTTTGCTGACCAGAAGCAGGAGTTCAACAAGCGGCCCAGCAAGATTGGGCGGCGCTCGCTGTCGCGCTCCATCTCACAGTCCTCGACAGACAGCTACAGCTCAGGTGGGCAGGGGGGTGTGCCCGGGCTCAGGGGAGCTGCCTGTCACCATTCCTCACTGCCTGTCTGTCACCATTCCTCACTGCCTGTCACCATTCCTCACTGTCTGTCACCATTCCTCATTGCCTGTCACCATTCCTCACTGCCTGTCACCATTCCTCACTGCCTGCCTGTCACCATTCATCATTGCCTGTCACCATTCCTCACTGCCTGTCACCATTCCTCATTGCCTGTCACCATTCCTCACTGTCACCATTCCTCACTGTCTGTCACCATTCCTCATTGCCTGTCACCATTCCTCACTGCCTGTCACCATTCCTCACTGCCTGTCACCATTCCTCACTGCCTGTCACCATTCCTCACTGCCTGTCACCATTCCTCACTGCCTGTCACCATTCCTCACTGCCTGTCACCATTCCTCACTGTCTGTCACCATTCCTCATTGCCTGTCACCATTCCTCACTGCCTTCACCATTCCTCACTGTCTGTCACCATTCCTCATTGCCTGTCACCATTCCTCACTGCCTGTCACCATTCCTCACTGCCTTCACCATTCCTCACTGTCTGTCACCATTCCTCATTGCCTGTCACCATTCCTCACTGCCTGTCACCATTCCTCACTGCCTGTCACCATTCCTCATTGCCTGTCACCATTCCTCACTGTCTGTCACCATTCCTCATTGCCTGTCACCATTCCTCACTGTCTGTCACCATTCCTCACTGTCTGTCACCATTCCTCATTGCCTGTCACCATTCCTCACTGCCTGTCACCATTCCTCACTGCCTGTCACCATTCCTCACTGCCTGTCACCATTCCTCACTGCCTGTCACCATTCCTCTCTGCCTGTCTGTCACCATTCCTCACTGTCTGTCACCATTCCTCATTGCCTGTCACCATTCCTCACTGCCTGTCACCATTCCTCACTGCCTGTCACCATTCCTCACTGCCTGCCTGTCACCATTCCTCACTGTCTGTCACCATTCCTCACTGTCTGTCACCATTCCTCATTTCCTGTCACCATTCCTCACTGTCTGTCACCATTCCTCACTGCCTGCCTGTCACCATTCATCACTGCCTGTCACCATTCCTCACTGGCTGTCACCATTCCTCACTGCCTGTCACCATTCCTCACTGCCTGTCACCATTCCTCACTGCCTTCACCATTCCTCATTGCCTGTCACCATTCCTCACTGCCTGTCACCTTTCCTCACTGCCTGTCACCATTCCTCACTGCCTGTCACCATTCCTCACTGCCTACACCATTCCTCACTGTCTGCCTGTCACCATTCCTCACTGCCTGTCACCATTCCTCACTGCCTGTCACCATTCCTCTCTGCCTGTCACCATTCCTCATTTCTTGTCACCATTCCTCACTGTCTGTCACCATTCCTCACTGCCTGCCTGTCACCATTCCTCACTGCCTGTCACCATTCCTCACTGCCTGTCACCATTCCTCACTGTCACCATTCCTCACTGTCTGTCACCATTCCTCACTGCCTGTCACCATTCCTCATTGCCTGTCACCATTCCTCTCTGCCTGTCTGTCACCATTCCTCACTGCCTGTCACCATTCCTCACTGCCTGTCACCATTCCTCATTGCCTGTCACCATTCCTCACTGCCTGTCACCATTCCTCACTGTCTGTCACCATTCCTCACTGCCTGTCACCATTCCTCACTGCCTTCACCTTTCCTCACTGCCTTCACCATTCCTCACTGCCTGTCACCATTCCTCACTGCCTACACCATTCCTCACTGCCTTCACGCAACATTCCTCATTTCCTGTCACTATTCCTCATTGCCTGTCACCATTCCTCACTGCCTGTCACCATTCCTCACTGTCACCATTCCTCACTGCCTGTCACCATTCCTCTCTGCCTGTCTGTCACCATTCCTCACTGTCTTCACCATTCCTCATTGCCTGTCACCATTCCTCACTGTCACCATTCCTCACTGCCTGTCACCATTCCTCACTGCCTGTCACCATTCCTCACTGTCTGTCACCATTCCTCACTGCCTGCCTGTCACCATTCCTCACTGTCTGTCACCATTCCTCACTGGCTGTCACCATTCCTCACTGTCTGTCACCATTCCTCACTGCCTGTCACCATTCCTCACTGTCTGTCACCATTCCTCACTGCCTGTCACCATTCCTCACTGCCTGTCACCATTCCTCACTGTCTGTCACCATTCCTCACTGCCTTCACCATTCCTCACTGTCTGTCACCATTCCTCACTGCCTTCACCATTCCTCATTGCCTGTCACCATTCCTCTCTGCCTGCCTGTCACCATTCCTCACTGCCTGTCACCATTCCTCACTGCCTGTCTGTCACCATTCCTCACTGCCTGTCACCTTTCCTCACTGCCTGTCACCATTCCTCACTGCCTGTCACCATTCCTCACTGCCTGTCACCATTCCTCTCTGCCTGTCTGTCACCATTCCTCACTGTCTGTCACCATTCCTCACTGCCTGTCACCATTCCTCACTGTCACCATTCCTCACTGTCTGTCACCATTCCTCACTGTCTGTCACCATTCCTCATTGCCTGTCACCATTCCTCATTGCCTGTCACCATTCCTCACTGTCACCATTCCTCACTGCCTGTCACCATTCCTCACTGAATTCACCATTCCTCACTGTCTGTCACCATTCCTCTCTGCCTGTCTGTCACCATTCCTCACTGCCTTCTATATCTGGGGGTGAAAATTCCATTTTCCTGCTCTCTCTGTGTGACCCCAGAGTGCAGCTGCTGCTCTTTCTCTCTCCCTTCCATCCCTTCTTCTCCTCCCTGTCCTGTTCCTCCCAGGAAAAGTTTTCCACATTTCATTCCTTCTGTGAGCATCCCTCTTGTCTTGGATTTAATTTGAAATATTAATTTAGTGTACAGGTTTAGATTTCTTGATTTAATATATTTATCTTTTGCTGTAAGACAGAATTAGGATCAAAAGCAAGGCAGGCCTAAAACTCAAAGGGTGTAAAGAAAAACTTGACTAGCAACTATAGAAATATTAAATTTAGAATAAAACCTTCAGACTACCCCTTCTCTTTTACGCCTTCTTCTTTTTAACAACATACAGCAACACTTTAATTTGAAATATTAATTTAGTGTACAGGTTTAGATTTCTTGATTTAATATATTCATCTTTTGCTATAAGATAGAATTAGGAGCAAAAGCAAGGCAGGCTTAAAAGGTGTAAAGAAAAACTTGACTAGCAGCTGTAGAAATAATAAATTTAGAATAAAACCTTCAGACCACCCCTTCTCTTTTACACCTTCTTCTTTTTAACAACATACAGCAACACTTTAGTTAGTTGCTAACTTTAAAATAATTTTTTTTAGTTTACTTTAGGGAGAGGAGTTTCCCTTTGTCAGGCTGTGGGGTTCCAGACAAATCCACAGGGATCCTGCTGTAGGTTTGGGATCACCTGAAGGGCTTTTCCCCTAAATGTCTTCTGTAGTTGGATGGAAAATTAAATTTTCGTGGTGCTTCTGCTCTCTCTATGTGACCCCAGAGTGCAGAATTTCTATTTTCATTTTCCTAGTAAAAAAATTGTTATTCCTAATTCCTACATCTTTGCCTAAAAACCCCTTAATTTCAAAATGATAATAATAATTTAAAAGAAAGTTTTCATTCTCCATTTAAAAAAAAAAAAGCTTCTGCCTTTATTTCTTCAAACCAAGAAGTCTGATCCCAAAAAAAAAACCTCAAAAATCCCCTAAAATAAAGAAAAAAATCCCCAAAAATCAGAAAAAAAAATTAAAAAATAAAAACAAAATTATTTCTGCTCCCACAGCTGCATCCTACACAGACAGCTCTGATGATGAGACCTCTCCCAGGGACAAGCAGCAGAAGAACTCCAAGGGCAGCAGCGATTTCTGTGTCAAGAACATCAAACAGGCCGAGTTCGGGCGGCGCGAGATCGAGATCGCCGAGCAGGGTGGGGGACCCCAAACCCACCCCAAACCACCCCAAATCCACCCCAAATCCTCACCCCAAACCCACCCCAAACACCCCAAACCCACCCCAAACCCATCCCAAATCCCAACCCCAGATCCTCACCCCAAATGCCAACCCCAAACCCTCACCCCAAATCCCAACCCCAGACCCTCACCCCAAACCCTCACCCCAGGTCCTCACCCCAGATCCTCACCCCAAATCCTCACCCCAGGTCCTCACCCCAAAACCCCTCACAACCCCAAATCCCCACCCCAAATCCTCACCCCAAATCCACCCCAAACCTTCACCCCAAACCCATCCCAAATCCTCACCCCAAACCCACCCCAAACCTTCACCCCAAATCCTCACCCCAAACCCTCACCCCAAATCCCAGCCCCAGATCCTCACCCCAAATCCTCACCCCAAACCCATCCCAAACCCTCACCCCAAATCCTCTCTGGGGCAGGGGGTGGCAGCAGCCTGAGCCCATCCTCGTGGGGTGGGGAGGTGCTGGGGGATGGGAGAGTTCTGTGGGAATCCATCCCATTGATCCCATCCCATGGATCCCATCATCCCATTATCCCCTCCCATGGATCCCATTATCCCATGGATCCCATTATCCCATCCCATGGATCCCATTATCCCATGGATCCCATTATCCCATCCCATCCCATTGATCCCATCCCATGGATCCCATTTTCCCATTATCCCATCATCCCATCATCCCATCCCATTTCATGGATCTCATCCCATCCCATTGATCCTATCCTATTATCCCATCCCATTAACCCATAAACCCATCCCATGGATCCCATTCTCCAATGGATCCCATTATCCTATCCCATTGATCCCATCCCATGGATCCCATTATCCCATGATCCCATGATCCCATGATCCCATTCTGCCATGATCCCACCCTGTTCCTGTTCCCTGTCCCTGCAGAGATGCCGGCTCTGATGGCTCTGAGGAAGAGAGCTCAGGGGGAGAAGCCCCTGGCTGGGGCCAAGATTGTGGGGTGCACTCACATCACAGCCCAGACAGCGGTGAGAGCCCGCCCCACACCCCAAAACTGACCCCAGACTGGGGCTGGCCACTGCCCACACCCCAAAACTGACCCCAGGCTGGGAATTCCCACTGCCCACACCCCAAAACTGACCCCAGACTGGGGCTGGCCACTGCCCACACCCCAAAACTGACCCCAAACTGGGAATTCCTACAGCCCATACCCTAAAACTGACCCCACACTGGGGCTGGCCACTGCCCACACCCCAAAACTGACCCCAGACTGGGAATTCCCACTGCCCAGACCCCAAAACTGACCAGTGTTTTTCCCAATAATTCCCATGTTTGTGTCACTGATTCCCATTTTTTTTCCCAATAAATCCCATGTTTGTGTCACTAATTTCCCAGTGTTTTCCCCAATAAATCCCATTTTTATGCCACTGATTTCCCATTGTTTCCCCAATAAATCCCATGTTTGTGTCACTAATTTCCCAGTGTTTTTCCCAATAAATCCCATTTTTCTTTAGCTGCTTTCTGTCTGTTTTTCCCAATAAATCCCATTTTTGTATCACTGATTCCCATTGTTTTTCCCAATAAATCCCATTTTTATGTCACTGATTCCCCATTGTTTTTCCCAATAAATCCCATGTTTGCATCACTGATTCCCCATTGTTTTCCCCAATAAATCCCATTTTTATGTCACTGATTCCCCATTGTTTTTCCCAGTAAATCCCATTTTTATGTCACTGATTCCCCATTGTTTTCCCCAGTAAATCCCATTTTTATGTCACTGATTCCCCATTGTTTTTCCCAATAAATCCCATTTTTATGTCACTGATTCCCATTGTTTTCCCCAGTAAATCCCATGTTTGCATCACTGATTCCCCATTGTTTTCCCCAGTAAATCCCGTGTTTGTGTCACTAATTTCCCAGTGTTTTTCCCAGTAAATCCCATGTTTGCATCACTGATCCCCCATTGTTTTTCCCAGTAAATCCCCATTTCCTGAGCCGATTTCCCGTTTTTTGGCTGCAGGTGCTGATGGAGACGCTGGGGGCGCTGGGGGCTCAGTGCCGCTGGGCCGCCTGCAACATCTACTCCACCCTGAACGAGGTGGCGGCAGCCCTGGCCGAGAGCGGTACAGCCCCGAGTCCTGGGGTCTATAGGGGATTCCGGGGCTATAGGGGATTTATTCAGGGGTTATAGGGGATTCCTTCTGGGGTTATAGGGGATTTATTCTGGGGTTATAGGGGATTCCGGGGTTATAGGGGATTTATTCAGGGCTTTATAGGGGATTCTGGGGTTATAGGGGATTTATTCTGGGGTTATTGGGGATTCTGGGGCTATAGGGGATTTATTCTGGGCTTTATAGGGGATTTATTCTGGGGTTATTGGGGATTCTGGGGTTATAGGGGATTCTGGGGTTATAGGGGATTTATTCTGGGGTTATAGGGGATTTATTCAGGGGTTATAGGGGATTTATTCAGGGGTTATAGGGGATTCCTTCTGGGCTTTATAGAGGATTTATTCTGGGGTTTATAGGGGATTTATTCAGGGGTTATAGGGGATTTATTCAGGGGTTATAGGGGATTCCTTCTGGGCTTTATAGGGGATTCCTTCTGGGGTTTATAGGGGATTTCTTCTGGGGTTTATAGGGGATTCCTTCTGGGAGTTTATAGGGAATTCTGGGGTTTATAGGGGATTCCTTCTGGGGTTTATAGGGGATTTCATTCTGGGAGTTATAGGGGATTCCTTCTGGGAGTTATAGGGGATTCCTTCTGGGAGTTATAGGGGATTTCTTCTGGGCTTTATAGGGGATTCCTCCTGGGAGTTATAGGGAATTCTTCCTGGGAGTTATAGGGAATTCCTGGGATTTATAGGGAATTTCTTCTGGGGTTTATAGGGAATTCCTCCTGGGGTTTATAGGGAATTTCTTCTGGGGTTTATAGGGAATTTCTTCTGGGGTTTTATAGGAGATTCCTCCTGGGTTTTGTAGGGAATTTTTTGGGACTTTGTAGGGAATTTATTCGGGATTTTATAGGGGATTTCTTTTGGGGTTTATAGGGAATTCCTCCTGGGTTTTATGGGAATTTCTTAGGGATTTTATAGGGAATTCCTCCTGCATTTTTTAAGGAATTCCTTATGGATTTTATATTGAATTCCTCCTGGATTTTATAGGGAATTTCTTCAGGATTTAATAGGGAATTCCTTCTGGATTTTTAGGGAATTCCTCCTGGGTTTTATAGGGAATTCCTTCGGGAGTTTATAGGGAATTCCTCCTGGGTTTTATTTGGAATTCCTCCTGCATTTTTTAAGGAATTCCATATGGATTTTATAGGGTGTTCCTCCTGGATTTTATAAGGAATTGCATTTTATAGAGAATTTTTGCTGCCTAGGATTTTACCTGGGCAAGACCAAGGATTTAACTTGGCAAAATCAGGAGATTGAGCTGAGTATGTCCAAGGATTTTATCTGGATAAATCCAAGGGTTTTACCTGGATAAATCCAGGGGTTTTACCTGGATAAATCCAGGGGTTTCACCTGGATAAATCCAGGGGTTTCACCTGGATAAATCCAGTGATTTTTACCTATATAAATCCAGGGATTTCACCTGGATAAATCCAGGGTTTTTACCTGGATAAATCCAGTGATTTTTACCTGGATAAATCCAGGGATTTCACCTGGATAAATCCAGGGATTTCACCTGTATAAATCCAGGGGTTTTACCTGTATAAATCCAGGGATTTCACCTGTATAAATCCAGGGGTTTCACCTGTATAAATCCAGGGTTTTTACCTGGATAAATCCAGTGATTTTTACCTGGATAAATCCAGGGATTTCACCTGGATAAATCCAGGGTTTTTATCTGGATAAATCCAGTGATTTTACCTGGATAAATCCAGGGATTTCACCTGGATAAATCCAGGGTTTTTATCTGGATAAATCCAGTGATTTTACCTGGATAAATCCAGGGATTTTACCTGGATAAATCCAGAGGTTTTTACCTGGATAAATCCAGGGATTTCTCCTGTATAAATCCAGGGATTTTTCCTGTATAAATCCAGGGATTTTTCCTGTATAAATCCAGGGATTTCACCTGGATAAATCCAGTGATTTTTCCTGTATAAATCCAGGGATTTCACCTGGATAAATCCAGAGGTTTTACCTGGATAATTCAAGGGTTTTCTCCTGTATAAATCCAGAGGCTTCACCTGTATAAATCCAGGGATTTCACCTGGATAAATTTAGGGATTTTACCTGGATAAATCCAGGGATTTCACCTGGATAAATCCAGGGGTTTTACCTGTATAAATCCAGGGATTTCATCTGTATAAATCCAGGGATTTCACGTGGATAAATCCAGGGATTTTTCCTGGATAAATCCAGGGGTTTTACCTGGATAAATCCAGGGATTTCACATGTATAAATCCAGTGATTTTTCCTGGATAAATCCAGGAATTCTCCCTCTTTAAAGTCTCCCTGAACCCACAGGTTTGACCACAATCTCTGTCCCACCCAGAAGCCAAACCCAATTTAATACAATTCAACCCAATTAGCACAACAATTAATCACTCATCACCCAGGAGCTGATTGCCAGGGGGTTTTCCTGCCCTGACAGCCTCTCCCTGCCTGCCCAGGTTTCCCTGTGTTTGCCTGGAAGGGAGAATCTGAGGATGATTTCTGGTGGTGCATCGACCGCTGCGTCAACGTGGAGGGCTGGCAGCCCAACATGGTGAGTTGGGAAACAGCTGGAGAACATCTGGAGAGGAGGAGGAGCAGCAGGGAAAGGGGCCAAAACCTCCTGGGGCTCACCAAGCCAGGTTTGGTCTCACTGCTTCCCAAACCAGCTGAGTTAATGCAGTTTTTTTTTGGGTTTTTAGTTTGATTTTAGAGCACAGAATGGCTCCAAATCAGTAATTTTAGAGGAGAGTTTTTCACCCTGAAATTCTCACCTTTTCCTGAGGTGATTTTTGGGAGCAGAGCCCTGATTTTTCACACTTTAAACCACACAAACCTCAACTCCCTTTTTATCCTGCCCTTGTTTCCAGGGAAAAAAAAAAAAAATTCACCTGGAATTGGGTGAGCAGAATAATTTTCAGCTGTCAGAGGTGCTGTTTTCATCTCATTTCCCCAGAGATTCTGAGCCCTGGAGCTCTTGATCTAAATGAGATGAGAAGGAATCAAAGGTGGAAATGTGGAGCTGAGTTGGGTTTTTGCCATTATTGGCTCATTTGGGATTTTTGTCCCTTCCAGTCTCTGTCACCTTTAAAAAAAAACAGGAATGTCAAAAAAAAAAAAAATAAAAAATCCACCCCCAAGGCATCAGACTGAGTCTAGACACAAGAGCAGCTCTTGGAGGAATCATTTCCCATCCCAAATGTCACTTTTGGAACAAGTCAGTGTCCCAGAAAATGCAGGTTTTTGCTTCTCTTCATTCTGGGACTGTTTTCAGAGCTGCTCCTGGAGCTTGGAAAGGATGGAGGGAGCAGCAGGATCTTGGAGCTGCTCCCAGAGGTTTTGCTGGATTTTGGAGATCTGTGGTTTTAGTGCTAAGAAATGGGTGAGGAGTGGTGTGGGAAGGGTCTGAAAGTCATGGAATTCTGGAATTTTGGGTTGGGAGGGACCTTCAGTCCCATCCAGCCTTGGGCATTCCAGGGGCAGCCACAGCTGCTCTGGGAATTCTTTAATTACTCATTTTTTCCTGTAATTGCTCCCTGTTCCTTGGAAATGGGGTCAGTTCATGGTCATTCCCATCCTGGGAATCCTTCTGGACTGGAATGGTTCAGAAAAGGGTTTTTTTTTTCTGAAAAAATTCAGAATCTGTGAGGTTTCCTTCATGGAAGAGCCTCTCCAGGGATTTTCTGCTGGAGGAAACCTTGGGTGGAAGGGCTGAGGGAGGAGTTGGTGACCTGGAGAGAAGCTCCAGGAATCTGCCAAGGCTGCTTTTCTCTAGGAAAAATCATCTCCATCTCAAATAAATTGGTTTTTTGTTTTTTTTTTTTCTAAAAAACTCTGCCTGGAAGAGTAGGAATGAGACCAAACAGCCTGGAAAATACTGGGAAATGGGAATGGATTTCCTGGATTCTCCTGCTCAGGACACCCTGAGCTTCCCAGGCATTCCAGAGGAGCAGCAGCTTTTTCCTGGGAAGGCTCCAGAGGGTCCCCAAAAAACTCCAAACTGGGAGATTTCCATTCAGGGTGGGGTTTTGGGGCACCCAAAATCTCTGCAGGCCACGTCCCCAAACTGCTGGGAGCTGTGGGATGGGGATAAAAGGAAGAGATAAAGGAAAAGGAGGAAATAGGAGGAGGAAAAGAAGATAAAGGAGGAGGAAAAGGGGAAGAAGAAAAGGAGGAGAAAAGGAGGAAAAGGAGAAAAGGAGAAGGAGAAGAAGGAGATAAAGGAGGAGGAAAAGGAGATAAAGGAGGAGGAAAAGGCAGAGCAAGAGAAAAGGAGGAAAAGGAAATAAAAGAGGAGGAGAAGGAGATAAGGAAGAGAAGGAGAAAAGGAGGAGAAGGAGAAAAGGAGGAGGAGGAAAAGGAGATAAAAGAGGAGAAGAAGGAGGAGGAGAAAAGGAGGAGAAGAAAAGGAGAAAAGGGGAATGAGAAAAGGAGAAAAGGAGGAAAGGGGAAGGAGAAAGGGAGAAGGAGAAAAGGAGGAAGAAGAGGAGGATGATGCAGTGAGAAGTCTGACATCATTACATGGAATATGCAAGGATGAGGATGATGATGATGAGGGTGATGATGCAGTTGGAATTCCTTGTGTTGGAGTAGGAAACATGCAAAGCAGAGGATGGAGATGATGATGATGAAGTGACAAATCTTTGACCTCAGTGTGTGGAATATGGAAAGAGGAGGAGGAGAAGAACAAGGAGGAGGATGCAGTGAGAAGTCATTGGTGCAGGGAATGTGCAAAGAGCTGGATGAGGATGATGATGGTGATGAGGATGATGAGGATGGTGATGAGGATGATGATGATGATGATGGGGATGGTGCCATTGTTCTCTCTCCCTGGGCAGCCCTGGACACTGCCCCTGCCCTGGTGACATCTGCTCCCATTTTCTCTGGAATCCTGCAGGGTTCTCACACTTCCCACCTTGCCCAGTCCACCAAGGTCTCCTGGGCACAGCAGGACTTGGCAAAATCCACATTTGGGTTTTTTCCTCTTCTTGTGCCTTTTCTCCCTGCTGCCATTCCAGGTGTTCCCAGCTCTTTTCCCTGGAATTCTGAGATTTCTGGGACTGAGATTTTTCCTGTCTGCTCCTCCCAAGCTCTCCTCTCCTCGCTCACCTCCAGCAGTGACTCTGTGGCTTCCTGCACAGCCCCAGTGACTCTGTGGCTGGTTTTTATTCCAGATCCTGGATGATGGGGGAGATCTCACCCACTGGATCTACAAGAAATATCCCAACATGTTCAAGAAGATCAAGGGGATCGTGGAGGAGAGTGTCACCGGGGTCCACAGGTACCGGGACTGGAGAAATTTGGGACAAAGCTCAGGGTTAAACCTGCAGCACCTGGGCTCTGCCTTTCCCTCAGCCTAGGCCTGGCTTTGCATGATTTAAACCCCAAGCAGGAGCTGCTCTGAGCTCCCAGCAGCAGCAGGAGCCCCTCTGAGGGTGCCCAGGTGGGATTCTCCACCTGGGCTGGGAGGGAGGAGAGGCTCTCACCTCTCAGGTGTGGGAGGCAGCCAGGAGCACAGCCCTGACCCAAATCCGTGGGAAGTGAGATTTGGGGAGGGGAAATGAGTCATTTGTTGGGTAAGGGAGAAGCTCAGAGAGGAGTGAGAGTGAAATCCTCAGTGCTGGCAGGAGCAGAGCAGAGCTGGGAGTGTCAGAGGAGCTTTTCCATGGGGTGGATCCCATCTCAGGAATCAGGGAGCTGAGGGGATGTCCTGGTGTGAAGGACAGATGTCTATCAATAAATTGAATTGGAGAATGTAAACCCCCTCCCTCCAAATTATTATAAATTTGAAATTGAGGGGCTCTCACCAAAGAGATGGAATTAGGAATAACAGTTCTTTACTAGGAACATTAAACTAGAAATGCAGTATTACACAGAACAATCCCAACCCCTGCCAGAGTCAGAATCCAAGCTGACACCCATCAGTCAGTCAGGGTGTTGGCACAGTCCCATTCAATGGTGGCTGCATCCTCCTGCAGGGGCAGATGTGGTTCAGCTGGAGCAGTGCTCCTGGAGAAGGTGCAGTTTCCTCTGAAGGTGCAGGGATGATGTGCAAAGGTCTGGTTTTCCTCTGGAATGCAGTGGAAAGAAGGTCCCTTGGTGTCCAAAATGTCAGTTTTTATCTGGGTAGGAAAGGCTTGGCTCCTCCCCTGGCTGGAGCATCTCCCAGTGGGATGATGGAATTTTATCAGCCATGCCCTGGGACTCACTGGCCATGAACAGGAGATATCTCCTGGAGGGAGGATGAGCTGTGGGAAAGATAAAGATGATTGCCCAGCTGGTTTAAAGATGGCCCATGAGCAGATAATGTGTGCCAGGAGATCAGGGGCACTGCCCCAGCTGGGGTAACAGAATTCACATTGCTGGGCACATCAACCCAACCCAGGGGAGCAGCAGCTCTTGGCCCTGTTCTTGCAGGGGGAGAGGTTTGGCTGCAGCTCTGAACTCCATCACAGCTTGGCCAGAGAGGTCCAGGCAGCTCCTGGAACAGGGAATGAAATGTTTGAAACATTTGAAAGTGTTGCAGGTCTGCACCAGTGGTGTCAGGAGGACTGGTGATGTTTTTAGGATCTGAAATCCCAGTCTGGGATAAACTGATTTCCAAAGGGAGATTCTCCTTCCCAAAGGCTGGATCAAGGACAGGATTTTCAGACTCTTTGTAGCCACAGCTAGGTGTTTAAATTGATTTTTAGTGATTTTCCTGCTGTGGGTAATCGAGTCTGTGCCCAGAGCTGAGAGCAGGGGGTGCTGGAGAAGGGAAGGATCCAGGGAGAGCTTCCAGCACATTCCAGGGGCTGCAGGAGAGCTGGAGAGGGACTGGGGACAAGGGATGGAGGGACAGGACACAGGGAATTGGGAAAGGGGAGATTTGGGAATTAGGAATTGCTGGCTGGGCTGGAATTGCCAGAGAATCCCTGGGTCCCTGCAATGTCCCAGGAAGGATTGGAGCAGCCTGGGATGTGGGAGGTGTCCCTGCAATGAGCTCTGAGCTCCCTTCCCAGCCAGGGCAGCCCAGGATTCTGGGATTCAGGACACTCAGAATCCATCCAGAGGGATTTTGATGGACAGTGGGGATGGAAAAGAGAGGAAAAGGGAAGGGAGAGCCTTGATGGTTCCCTGAGATTGCAAGGGAAGGCCCTGGATCCATCAATCCCTTGGAGAGGAGATGGATCCAGTGTGAGGTTGTGGAGAGCTGGGAATTGGCAGCTGGAGAAGGGAAGGATCCAGGGAGAGCTTCCAGCACATTGCAGGGCCTGGAGGGGCTGCAGGAGAGCTGGAATTTGGGAAAGGCACAGAGGGAATTGGAAAAGGGGAGACTGGGAAGGAATTGCTGGCTGGGCTGGAATTGCCAGAGAATCCCTGGAATGTCCCAGGCCAGGCTGGACACTGGGACAGGATCCAGGATGATTTGGGGGTTTCCCAGCCCAGCCCAGTGCAGGGCAGGATCCCATGGATGATCCTGTCCCTGTTCCTGGCAGGCTGTACCAGCTCTCCAAGGCAGGGAAGCTCTGCGTGCCCGCCATGAACGTCAACGACTCGGTCACCAAACAGAAATTCGACAACTTGTACTGCTGCAGGGAGTCCATCCTGGATGGGTGAGCGGGCAGGGCTGCCAGGGGATGGGGAGGAATTCCCACTGGGAATGGCAGGAATTCCCACAGGGAATGGGGAGGAATTCCCACAGGGAATGGGGCAGGAATTCCCACAGGGAATGGGGCAGGGATTCCCACAGGGAATGGGGCAGGGATTCCCACAGGGAATGGCAGGAATTCCCACAGGGAATGGGGCAGGGATTCCATGGGGAAAGGGGGAGGAATTCCATGGGAAAGGGGCAGGAATTTCACAGGGAAAGGGGCAGGGATTCCATGGGGAATGGGACAGGAATTCCATGGGGATGGGTCAGGAATTCCCACTGGGAATGGCAGGAATTCCCACAGGGAATGGGGCAGGGATTCCATGGGGATGGGGCAGGAATTCCATGGGAATGGGGCAGGGATTCCATGGGAATGGGGCAGGGATTCCCACTGGGAATGGGGCAGGGATTCCCACTGGGAATGGCAGGAATTCCATGGGGATGGGGCAGGAATTCCAGGGGGATGGGGCAGGAATTCCATGGGGATGGGGCAGGAATTCCCACAGGGAATGGGGCAGGAATTCCCACAGGGAATGGGGCAGGGATTCCATGGGGAAAGGGGGAGGAATTCCATGGGGATGGGGCAGGAATTCCACTGGGAATGTGCAGGGATTCCATGGGGAATGGGGCAGGAATTCCATGGGGAATGGGGCAGGGATCCCACAGGGAATGAGCAGGAATTCTCACAAGGGAAATTTGGGATGTGCAGCAGCACCTTCCAAAAAACAGTTTGCAATAATGGGAATAATGGGGGGAGTGAAATATGGGAACAGAATTCCCAGAGCAGCTGTGGCTGCCCCTGGATCCCTGGAATGTTCAAGGCCTGGCTGGAAACTGGGGCTGGGAGCACCTGGGATAATGGGATCCATGGGATGGGATGATGGGATAATGGGAAGGGATAATGGGATAATGGGATGATGGGATGGGATCCATGGGATCATGGGATGGGATCCATGGGATGGGATAATGGGATGGGATCTATGGGATTGGATAATGGGATAATGGGATAATGGGCTAATGGGATGGGATCCATGGGATTGGATAATGGGATAATGGAATGGAATCCATAGGATAGGATCCATGGGATGGGATCCATGGGATGATGGGATGGGATGATGGGATCCATGGGATAATGGGATAATGGGATAATGGGATGGAATCCATGGGATGGGATGGGATCCATGGGATGGGATAATGGGATACTGGGATGGGATCCATGGGGAGGGATAATGGGATCCATGGGATGGGATAATGGGATCCATAGGATGGGATAATGGGATCCATGGGATGGGATAATGGGATAATGGGATCCATGGGATGGGATCCATAGGATGGGATAATGGGAAGGGATCCATGGGATGGAATCCATGGGATGGGATTTAAGGTTTTTTTTCCAACCCAATAAACCCTGAGATTCCATGGAAACCCCTTGCAGGATAAATTGGGATTTGGGTTCAGGAATTGAGGATGGAATCAGGGCAGGTGAGAGCAGCCCTAGAGCTGCTGTGGGTTTAGCTGAATTCCCATGGAAAGTGCTGGAATTTCATAACCTATTTACTCCAGAGCTAAAAATAGCCTGGAATGTAGGGCAGGCCCAGGGAGGGAGAGGAGGAATCCAGAGCTGCACTTGGGAAAAGCTCTGGGATCCTGGCAGGGCCCTCCCTGGGGCTGGCAACAAAAATTCCAATTAAAAAAAAAATTCACATTATTTTTGGGGAGGATTTAAAATATTTTGGGAGTGCAAAACAAAATGTAAATGAATAAAAATCAACAAACAAGGGCTCCAAATCCAAATTTCATCCTCATTGTTGGAAGAACAAAAGAACCCCCAGCCAAAAGGAAAAGGGAAAATTTTTTTTAATTTTGGGGGGTTTTCCCTTTTCCTGGAATTTCAGGGATGCAGCATCCAGCTGTGGATCCATCCCTGGAGCAGCTCTTGGTGCTGGGCTGTAATTGTGGTTTTTATTGACCTTTAATTCTGATTTTTTAATTTTCTTTTTCCCTTTTTCCTCAGCCTTAAGAGGACAACAGACATGATGTTTGGAGGGAAGCAGGTGGTGGTTTGTGGCTATGGGGAGGTAAGAGGCTCCATTTTCCCATTTTTTTCCCATTTTTTTCTCATTTTTTTCCCAGTTTTTTTCCCAGTTTTTTCCCAGTTTTTTTTTCCCATTTTTTCTTATTAAATTCCCTTTTTTCCCCTTTTTTCCCAGTTTTTTCCCAATTTTTTCCCAATTTTTTCCCAATTTTTCCCCATTTTTCTCCCATTTTTCTCCCATTTTTCTCCCATTTTTTTCCCAGTTTTTTTCTCATTTTTTCCCCTTTCTTTTTTTCCCCTTCTTTTTTCCCCCCTTTTTTCCCCCTTTTTCTTCATTTCTTTATTATTAAAGAGATGCCAGAGCTGAATCTTTTTTTTTTTAAATAAATATTCAGAATATCTTTAATATCTGGATATTGGTATGCCCAGATATTGATCCCACACATATTTATATAATTTTAATATTATATTTAATCTGATTCCAGGGTGGTCAGACAGAATTAATTTTGATTTTTCCCTTCACCCACCCTCTCTCCATGTGGGAATATTCCCCTTTTCCCAGTTTTTCTCAGGACCTCTTCACACCAGGATTTTTTTTAATGCCCAAATAGCTTGGATGGGTTTTTCCTGCTGTAATCCCATTTTTGGGAACTTTTGGTGGTTTAACCTGGATTCCCTGCAGTGCCTGTGATTCCCAAAATCCAGAGATTTTTCTGGAATTGTGCATCCCTTGGAGATTCCCAAAGTCCAGAGAAGATTTTCCTGGAGTTGTGCATCCCAAAATCCAGGGACGATTTTCCTGGAGTTGTGAATCCCTTGGGATATTCCTGATCTCCAGGGAATTTTCCTGGAGTTGTGCATCCTAGGATCCAGGGAATTTTTTTGGAATTGTGCATCCCTAGGGAAATTCCCAAGATTTCCCTGGAATTGTGCATCCCTTGGGAAATTCCCAAAATCCAGAGAAGATTTTCCTGGAATTGTGCATCCTTTGGGAGATTCCCAAAATCCAGGGAGGATTTTCCTGGATTTGTGCATCCCTTGGGACATTCTTGATCTCCAAGGAGGATTTCCCAGGGGTTTTGAATTCCTTGGGACATTCCTGATCTCCAGGGAGGATTTTCCTGGAGTTGTGCATCCCCTGGGAGATTCCTGATCTCCAGGGAAGTTTCCTGGAATTGTGCATCCCAAAATCCAGGGAGGATTTTCCTGGAGTTGTGCATCCCAGGATCCAGGGAAGTTTCCTGGAGTTGTGCGTCCCTTGTGGGATTCCCAGGATCCAGGGAGGATTTTCCAGGGGTTTCCCAGGATCCAGGGAGGGTTTTCCAAGGGTTTCCCAGGATCCAGGGAGGGTTTCCCAGGGGATTCCCAGGATCCAGGGAGGATTTTCCAGGGGTTCCCAGGATCCAGGGAGGGTTTCCCTGGGGATTCCCAGGATCCAGGGGGGATTTTCCAGGGGTTGTGCATCCCTTGGGGGTTTCCCAGGATCCAGGGAGGTTCCCCAGGGGTTTCCCAGGATCCAGGGAGGGATTCCCAGGGGATTCCCAGGATCCTGGGAGGGTTTCCCAGGGGTTCCCAGGATCCAGGGAGGGTTTCCCTGGGGTTACCCAGGATCCAGGGAGGGTTTCCCTGGGGGATTCCCAGGATCCAGGGAGGATTTTCCAGGGGTTCCCAGGATCCAGGGTCCCCAGGGTGGCTCACTCTGTGTCCCCAGGTGGGCAAGGGCTGCTGTGCTGCCCTCAAGGCCATGGGCTCCATCGTCTACGTCACCGAGATCGACCCCATCTGCGCCCTGCAGGCCTGGTAAGGGCTGGGCTGGGGCTGGGAAACGGGGGGTGCAGGGGTGCTGGGGCTGCCCAAAGCAGCTCCCAGTTATCCCATCCCATCCCATCCCCTAAAGCAGCTCCCAGTTATCCCATCCCATCCCATCCCCTAAAGCAGCTCCCAGTTATCCCATCCCAGGAATATTCCCTGCCCTAAAACATTTCCTAGTTTATCCCATCTCAGGATAAGTCCCTTCCCTAAAATATCTTACAGTTTATCCCATCCCAGTAAAGGGGCTGTGCCCTAAAACATCTCCCATTTAATCCCATCCCAGGAAATGTCCCTGCCCTAAAACATTTCCCAGTTTGTTCCATCCCATCCCATCCCAGGAAAAGTCCCCACCCTGAAACATCTCCCAGTTTGTTCCATCCCATCCCAGGAAATGTCCCTGCCCTGAAACATTTTCCAGTTGATCCCATCCCAGGAAAGGACCTTGCCCTAAAATATCTTACAGTTTATCCCATCCCAACCCATCCCATCCCATCCCAGGAAAATAACTGTGCCCTAAAACATTTCCCATTTAATCCCATCCCAGGAAATGTCCCTGCCCTAGAACATCTTCCAGTTCATCCCATCCCATCCCAGGAAAATTCCCTGCCCTAAAACATATTCCAGTTTATCCCATCCCAGGAAAGGAGTTCTGCCCTAAAATATCTCCCAGTTTATCCCATCTCAGGAAATGTCCCACCCTAAAACATCTCCCAGTTATCCCAACCCTAAAACATCTCCCAGTTATCCCATCCCCCAGCAGCCAGGATTTTGGGGATGTACCTGCAGGGATTTGGGGATGTACCTGCAGGGATTTTGGGGAGGTACCTGCAGGGATTTTGGGGAGGTACCTGCAGGGATTTGGGGGTGTACCTGCAGGATTTTGGGGATGTACCTGCAGGATTTTGGGGATGTACCTGCAGGGATTTTGGAGATGTACCTGCAGGGATTTGGGGATGTACCTGCAGGATTTTGGGGATGTACCTGCAGGATTTTGGGGATGTATCTGCAGGATTTTGGGGATGTACCTGCAGGGATTTTGGGGTGTACCTGCAGGGATTTTGGGGAGTGTACCTGCAGGGATTTTGGGGATGTACCTGCAGGGATTTGGGGATGTACCTGCAGGATTTTGGGGAGTGTACCTGCAGGATTTTGGGGTGTACCTGCAGGGATTTGGGGATGTACCTGCAGGATTTTGGGGATATACCTGCAGGATTTTGGGGGTGTACCTGCAGGGATTTGGGGATGTACCTGCAGGATTTTGGGGATGTACCTGCAGGGATTTGGGCAGGAGCTGCTCCCTGGCTCCCCCAGGGCTGTGCCCACTCCTCACC
This sequence comes from Oenanthe melanoleuca, assembly GCF_029582105.1. Lineage (NCBI taxonomy): Eukaryota > Metazoa > Chordata > Aves > Passeriformes > Muscicapidae > Oenanthe > Oenanthe melanoleuca. The sequence goes on along the minus strand of NC_079334.1, from coordinate 68,686,323 downwards.
CTCACTGGGGGTTTTTGGGGTCCTGTGACCCCCCAGCCCTCACTGGCACCAGGACACCCCAGAACAGGCTGAGCACCCCCTGGGATCCAACCTGGACCCAGCTGGGTTTGGATTCTCCTTCTGCACCCCAAAAACACCCAGAGCTCCCCAAACCCTCATCCTGCTCCTTCCAGGGTTCTTGTGGTGAGAGGACTAATTAGAATGAGTCCTAATTAGAGCTGATGAACTTTTGGGTGACTCCATGACCTTCCTCCCTCCTCTGGGAATTCCAACAATCCCTTCCCTGCACCAGGCAGCAGCAGCAGCAGCACGTGGCCCCTGCTCAGGAAATTGGGACATGCAGCAGAAAAAAATAAATTTATTTTTAAATTTTTTTTTAGTAGCTACAGTTTTGCAGCTTGTGAGAGGCACAGGAAGGAGCTCTGGGGAGGATTGACAACAAATCCCCAAAAAAAATCCACACCCTGTTATCCCTGAGCTCACCTTGCTGGGCAGGGCTCAGCACCTCTGAAGGTTCTGCAGAACCTAAAAAAGGATTTTGGGGTTGGGGAGAGGCACCTGCAGCTTTGGGGTGTTTTTAGGATGCTCTAAATCCATCCCAACCCAAATTCTGAGCAGATCCACATCTCCTGGATGTGCCTTGCTCTAAAAAATCCCATCAGGGTGGAGAGTTGAGGTTCTCAGGAATGTCCCAGATCCTCCAGGGTGACCCCAAAAGCTCCCAATGGCTCATTGGCCCTTCAGGAAGTTCAATTTGGGGTTTGGGGTCCCTTTTCTCCTGTTCTCCCTCTCAGCATGGATGGATTCAGGCTGGTGAAGCTCAACGAGGTCATCAGGCAGGTCGACATCGTCATCACCTGCACAGGTGAGGGGGAACTGGCACCCCAAAAACCTGGGGGAGACCCCAAAGGCAGGGCAGGGGGAGCCCAGGGTTCACTGGGGTTGTGCCCACAGGGAACAAGAACGTGGTGACCAGGGAACATCTGGACAGGATGAAGAACAGCTGCATTGTCTGCAACATGGGGCACTCCAACACCGAGATCGACGTGGTGAGAAGGGTGTGGGGTGTGGGGTGTGGGGCTGGGGTTTGGGGTTTTGGGTTTGGGGTGGTGGGTTTGGGGTGATGGGGGTTGGAATGGGGCACTCCAACACCGAGATGGACGTGGTGAGAAGGGTGTGGGGTGTGGGGTGTGGGGTTTGGGGTTTTGGGTTTGGGGTGGTGGGTTTGGGGTGTGGGGTTTGGGGTGATGGGGGTTGTAATGGGGCACTCCAACACCGAGATGGACGTGGTGAGAAGGGTTTGGGGTGTGGGGTTTGGGGTTACAGTGTTTAGGGGTGATGGGGTTTGGGGTGGTGGGGGTTGTAATGGGGCACTCCAACACTGAGATCGACGTGGTGAGAAGGGTTTGGGGTGATGGGGTTTGGGGTTACAATGTTTAGGGGTGGTGGGGTTTGGGGTGATGGGGTTTGGGGTGATGGGGTTTGGGGTATGGGGTTTGGGGTATGGGGTTGGGGTGGTGGGTTTGGAGTGATGGGGTTTGGGGTGGGGTTTGGGGTGTGGGGTTTTGGGTTTGGGGTGGTGGGGGTTGGAAAGGGGCAATCCCAACACCGAGATTGACGTGGTGAGAGTTTGGGGTGATGGGGTTTGGGGTTACAGTGTTTAGGGGTTATGGTGTGTGGGGTGATGGGGTTTGGGGTTACAGTGTTTTAGGGTGGTGGTGTTTGGGGTGGTGGGGGTTGGGGTGATAGGGTTTGGGGTGATGGGGTTGGGGTTGTGGGGGTTGGAAAGGGGCTCTCCAACACTGAGATCGACGTGGTGAGAAGGGTTTGGGGTTTGGGGTGATGGGGTTTGAGGTTACAATGTTTAGGGGAGATGATGTTTGGGGTGATGGTGTTTTGGGGTTCCACTGTTTTGGGGCGATGGGGTTTCAGGGTTACAATATTTGGGTGATGGTGTTTTGGGGTGCCTGGTTTTACCCCATTTTGGGGATTTTTTGGGGCCCTGGCTCTGTCTCACCCCCCTCCCCTGCCAGGCCTGGTTTTACCCCATTTTTGGGTTTTTTTGGGGCCCTGGCTGTGTCTCACCCCCCTCCCCTGCCAGGCCTGGTTTTACCCCATTTTTGGGGTTTTTTGGGATTTTTGGGCTCTGTCTCACCCCCCTCCCCTGCCAGGCCAGCCTGCGCACACCTGAGCTCACCTGGGAGCGGGTCAGGTCCCAGGTGGATCACGTCATCTGGCCAGATGGGAAGAGGATTGTGCTGCTGGCAGAGGTGAGGGGAGCAGAGGGACTGCAGCTCCTGCAATTATGGAATTAATTCTGGAATTGTTGAGTCCATGGATCCAGCAAAGCCACCCTGTCCCCAAGTGCCACATCTGCAGGGCTTGGAAATTCCTTCAGGGGTGGGGACCCCAAACCCTCCCAGGGCTGCACAAACCTTTCCATGAAGGAGTTTTCCCCAGAATCCACCCTGAGGCTGTTCCCTCTCCTCCTGTCCCTGTTCCCTGGTGGCAGATCCCAAATCCCCCTCCTGTCAGGGACCTGTGCAGAGTTCCTGTTTTAATTTTCCCCACTCCAGGGTCTCTCCCACAGGGTCCCCTTGCCCCTGTCCCTCCTGTCCCTCCTGAGGGGTGCCAGGTTTGCTCTGTGCCCTGTTCTCAGCCAGGTTCTCTCCCCAGGGCCGCCTGCTGAACCTGAGCTGCTCCACCGTGCCCACCTTCGTGCTGTCCATCACAGCCACCACACAGGTGAGGGTGGGGCAGGGCCCTGGGGACAGCAGCCACTGTCCCTGAGTGTCCCTGAGTGCCCCTTGTCCCCTGCAGGCCCTGGCTCTGATCGAGCTCTACAACGCCCCCGAGGGTCGCTACAAGCAGGACGTGTACCTGCTGCCCAAAAAAATGGGTGAGTGTCACTGCTGGGGTGGGGGGACAGCTGGGGTGGCACTGGCACTGCTGGGGTGGCACTGGGACAGGCTGTGTCAGTGTCACAGCTGGGCATGGCACTGGGACAGCTGGGGCTGGCACTGTCCCAACTGGGATGGCACTGTCACAGCTGGGAGGTGACACTGGGACAAGCTGTGTCACTGTCACAGCTGGGGTGGCACTGGGATAGCTGAGGTGACACTGAGACAGCTGGGGTGGCACTGGGACAGGCTGTGTCAGTGTCACAGCTGGAGTGGCACTGGGACAGGGCTGGGGTGGCACTGGGACAGCTGGGGTGGCACTGGGACAGGTTGTGTCAGTGTCACAGCTGGAGTGGCACTGGGACAGGGCTGGGGATGACACTGGGACTGCTGGGAGTGGCACTGAGATAGCAGGGGTAGCACTGGTACAGGCTGTGTCACTGTCACACTGGGGGTGTCATTGTCACACTGAGGGTGGCACTTGGACAGGGGGTGGCACCTGGACAGGGGGTGTCACTGTCACACTGAGGGTGGCACTGGGACAGGCTGTGTCTCTGTCACATTGAGGGTGGCACTGTCACATTGAGGGTGGCACTGTCACCCCCCGGGCACACCTGCCCTCCCAGCTGCTTTCACTGTGGTTGTGGGTCTGAGGCAGCGCTGCCCTGTCCCAGTGCTGGTGCAGTGTCCCCCTGGGCCGTGCCCCTCCCCCTCCCTGTCCCCCCGTGTGGCTCACCCCTCCCTGTCCCCTCCTGTGTCCCTGTCCCCCCGTGTGGCTCACCCCTCCTGTCGCTGTCCCCCGTGTCTCACCCCCTCCCTGTCCCCCGTGTCTCACCCCCCTGTCCCTGTCCCTGTCCCTGTCCCCCGTGTCTCACCCCCCTGTCCCTGTCCCCTGTGTCTCACCCCCCTGTCCCTGTCCCCCTATGTCTCACCCCCCTGTCCCTGTCCCCTGTGTCTCACCCCTCCTGTCCTTGTCCCTGTCCCCCGTGTCTCACCCCCTCCCTGTCCCCCGTGTCTCACCCCTGGTCCCTGTCCCCTGTGTCTCCCCCCCTGTCCCTGTCCCCCGTGTCTCACCCCTCCTGTCCCTGTCCCTGTCCCCCGTGTCTCACCCCCCCTGTCCCTGTCCCCCGTGTCTCACCCCCCTGTCCCTGTCCCCCCTGTGTCTCACCCCCCTGTCCCTGTCCCCTGTGTCTCACCCCCCCGTCCCTGTCCCTGTCCCTGTCCCTGTCCCTGTCCCCCATGTCTCACCCTCCCTGTCCCTGTCCCCCCTGTCCCTCCCTGTGCCCCGTGTCTCACCCCCTGTCCCTGTCCCTGTCCCTGTCCCCCGTGTCTCACCCCTGTCCCTGCAGACGAGTACGTGGCCAGCCTGCACCTGCCGACCTTCGACGCGCACCTGACGGAGCTGACGGACGAGCAGGCCAAGTACCTGGGGCTCAACAAGAACGGGCCCTTCAAACCCAACTACTACAGGTGCCTCACAGCCCCTGCTCCTCCTCATCCTCCTGTGCCCCAGCCCCTGCTCCTCATCCTCCCTGTGCCCCAGCCCCTGCTCCTCATCCTCCCTGTGCCCCAGCCCCTGCTCTTCATCCTCCTCCTGTGCCCCAGAACTCTGCTCTTCATCCTCCCTGTGCCCCAGCCCCTGCTCCTCATCCTCCTCCTGTGCCCCAGCCCCTGCTCCTCATCCTCCTCCTGTGCCCCAGAACTCTGCTCTTCATCCTCCCTGTGCCCCAGCCCCTGCTCTTCATCCTCCTCCTGTGCCCCAGCCCCTGCTCCTCATCCTCCCTGTGCCCCAGCCCCTGCTCTTCATCCTCCTCCCTGTGCCCCAGAACTCTGCTCTTCATCCTCCTCCCTGGGCCCCAGCCCCTGCTCTTCATCCTCCCTGTGCCCCAGCCCCTGCTCCTCATCCTCCCTGTGCCCCAGCCCCTGCTCTTCATCCTCCCTGTGCCCCAGCCCCTGCTCTTCATCCTCCTCCTGTGCCCCAGCCCCTGCTCTTCATCTTCCTGTGCCCCAGCCCCTGCTCCTCCTCATCCTCCTGTGCCCCAGCCCCTGCTCCTCATCCTCCCTGTGCCCCAGAACTCTGCTCTTCATCCTCCCTGTGCCCCAGCCCCTGCTCTTCATCCTCCTCCTGGTGTTCCAGCCCCTGCTCCTCATCCTCCTGTGCCCCAGCCCCTGCTCCTCATCCTCCTCCTGTGCCCCAGCCCCTGCTCTTCATCCTCCCTGTGCCCCATCCCCTCCTCTTCATCCTCCTCCTGTGCCCCAGCCCCTGCTCCTCATCCTCCTCCCTGTGCCCCAGCCCCTGCTCCTCATCCTCCTCCTGTGCCCCAGCCCCTGCTCTTCATCCTCCTCCTGGTGTTCCAGCCCCTGCTCCTCATCCTCCTTCCTGTGCCCCAGCCCCTGCTCCTCATCCTCCTCCCTGTGCCCCAGCCCCTGCTCTTCATCCTCCTCCTGGTGTTCCAGCCCCTGCTCTTCATCCTCCTCCTGTGCCCCAGCCCCTGCTCCTCATCCTCCTCCTGGTGTTCCAGCCCCTGCTCCTCATCCTCCTCCCTGTGCCCCAGCCCCTGCTCCTCATCCTCCTCCTGGTGTTCCAGCCCCTGCTCCTCATCCTCCTGTGCCCCAGCCCCTGCTCCTCATCCTCCTCCTGTGCCCCAGCCCCTGCTCTTCATCCTCCTCCTGTGCCCCAGCCCCTGCTCTTCATCCTCCTCCTGGTGTTCCAGCCCCTGCTCCTCATCCTCCTGTGCCCCAGAACTCTGCTCTTCCTCCTCCCTGTGCCCCAGCCCCTGCTCCTCCTCCTCCTCCCGGTTCCCTCCCAGCCCTGTGGGTACCTGTAGGAGCAGGGGGGCTGGGGTTTAGCCCTGCCCATGCCCTGAGAAGATCCAAGCTCTCTGCTCATCCCAGTGCAGACAGGCAGGGGCTGGTGCAGCTGGGGCTGTGACAGGAGCCCTTGGCAGGACAGGAGCCCTTTGTGCTGGCAGCAGCTGTCACCCAGACGTGGCAGATGCCACCAGCTCGGGGACAGCTTTATTTTTAAAGTCTGATGGAAGAGGAGGTGGCACAGAGCAGCCTTGGCCCCAGGGCTGCTCCCTTGGGCTCAGCTCCATGGCTCCTTCCTGAGCATGGGCTGGGCAGATCCCCAAAATAATCATCATTTTCAGCAGGAGCCTCTGGATCGCTTCCCCTTCCACATTTTTTAGCCAACACTGCCATGAATTTCCTCTTTGAAAATTAAATGACTTAGCACAAACGTGGATCTGCCTGGGAGGGTGAAGCCCAGATCCTTTTCCTGCAGGAAATGGGATTTTCTTGGCAGGCAGGGAGCACCAGAACACTCCCAGTTTGGGCATGACTGGGTATTCCCAGATCCTGAGCTTTATTCCTTGCAAAAAACCTGGTACTTGCCTGTGGAGGAATTCCCTCTGGTTCAGTTCCCGTGCCTGGATTTGGAGTCTGGCTCAGCCTTGTCAGGAGCTGGGTCTGTCCCTGGATTTGGTGTCTGACCCAGCTCAGCCTTCTTGAGCTGAGTTTATCCCTGTGTGAGGTCAGGATCCACCGAGGGAATTCCCTGCACTCAGCCAGGACCCCTCAAACTCCCGTGGGCACCTCAGAGGTGGCAGCAGCGAGTCCCTTCCTCAGCCATTCCTCTCCTGAGCCTCTCCCCTCCCAAAACCGGGGCAGCTCCTCACCCTTCCCATCCCAAACCCACCGTGCTGAGCCGGGGCAGCTCCGCACCAAACCCACCGTGCTGAGCTGGGGCAGCTCCTCACCCTTCCCATCCCAAACCCACCGTGCTGAGCCGGGGCAGCTCCTCACCAAACCCATCACCAAACCCACCGTGCTGAGCCAGGACAGCTCCTCACCAAACCCATCCCAAACCCACCGTGCTGAGCCAGGACAGCTCCTCACCAAACCCATCACCAAACCCACCGTGCTGAGCCAGGGCAGCTCCTCACCAAACCCACCGTGCTGAGCCGGGGCAGCTCCTCCCCAAACCCACCGTGCTGAGCTGGGGCAGCTCCTCACCCTTCCCATCCCAAACCCACCGTGCTGAGCCGGGGCAGCTCCTCACCAAACCCATCCCAAACCCACCGTGCTGAGCCAGGACAGCTCCTCACCAAACCCATCCCAAACCCACCGTGCTGAGCCGGGGCAGCTCCTCACCAAACCCACCGTGCTGAGCCGGGGCAGCTCCTCACCCTTCCCCTCTCACCAAACCCGATTTTCCTCCTTTTCCCAGGTACTGAGTCCCCGGGGAGCCGCCAGGAGCAGCAACAACACCCGAGTGTTTCTCAGCTACTGTACAGCGCCAGCTTCCCCCGCTAGAGCCGGCCTTGCTGCCATAGTCCTCAGTGTGTTTTAGGTTATTTATTTATTAAATTAGAAATACTGCTCACGTGGCCTCTGCCACTGCTGTTCGTCCTGCCGCGGGACTGGGAGACGCTGGATTTTTCTTTCTGTTCCTTTCGGTTTTTTTGTTGGTTTTTTTTTCTCTCTCTTTGGGTTCGTTCTTTTTCGGGGCTGGGAGGACGGGAAGGTGAGGAGGAGGAGGAAGCTGCTGGAATCGAGCTGTGGAATATTCATTCCCTTATCCCTGCTCACACCCACCCCACGCACAAGGGCGGGACCCGGCCTGGGAGTCGCTTTTGGTTTTCCTCCACCCATTTTGACAACAAAGCCAAAATCCTCCAGGCTCTGCCACCCAGCCCGGGCCCAGGCTGTGGCTGTGGCCAGTGGGGGAACCTCGCCTTAGCCCTGCCCGGGAGAGCCCCGAGCCCGCCCCGCCTTCCTGCTGCTGCCGTTCCGAGTGCCAACAACCCCCTGCTCCTACCAAAGCCAGGGCCTCGCCCAACGATGCTGCTCAAGCGCCCGAGCAGAGCAGAGCTCGCCGGTGCCCGGCCGGGAGGAGCCAGCTCCTCCCCAGCTGCACTTCAGTCCTCATGGAAACCTTCAGAGCTTTTGTTTTCTGGCGGTGTTTGTGTTTGAACTCCGGAATTCCCCTTTGGAGTGTGTGAGACGCTGGAGTGGCCCCAGAGAGTTCAGCATCACTGGAACCCTTTGGGCACCTGGGATCTCGGGGTGTCAGAGCTGGTGGAGAACAAATGTGGAGTGTGATGGCACAGGACAGTGTGACCCTTCCAAATTCTGAGCAGGGTCACTTCTGTCCCTCACAGGGGAAATGTGACCTTTCCAAAATTCACCTGCCCAGCCCCAGAGCACAGAAGATTCTGTCCTCCCTCTTTGGTTCCCGAGTCTCTCTCCGTGTTTTGTCCTCCTGGGCTTCTTGGCCATCATGAGAACTTTCCTGTGGCAGCTCATTCACGCACAAGGAAGGGAGAACGGAGGAATTTCGGCCTCAAGTCCTTCCTTGGCTCTCAGATTCGGAGTCAGGTTGGCCACAAGTCAAACGTTCCCGTGTGCTGGCTAATTCCAAACTTCTCTTTGAAATCTCTCAAAATCAGGAAGGAAAACCTTGAGGAAACCTTGAAGGAACCTTGGAGAGGTTTTGAGAAGGCCCTGAGGAGACCTTCAGGCTTTGAAACTTCCACGTGGACTGATCACTAACCACAGACTTGAAACGATCTCTGCTCATTCATTTTACACAGATCCTGAGATTTTTTTCTTTTTCTGGGGGAAGAATCCCCTGAGCTGTTTGAAACACCACCCCCAGGTCTTTGTCCCCGGGCTGGATCCTGCTCTGTGCCAGCCCCTGCTGTTCCCTGGTCCCAGTGGGGTCACTGGGGCACAGCAGCTTTGGGGAGAATGGGAATCCCATCCCAAGCCCCCTGGAAAAGCCCCTTTCATCCCCAGAGCCGTGTCCTGCCTGTGCCTGCTCTGCCCAGCCCAGATCCCTTCGTGCCCAGTTTTAACCCCTTTTATCTTCCAGGTAGATAGGAAGGGAAAAAAAAAAAAAAATATATATATATATATATTAATACTAAAATCCCAACTGGCTTTCCCCACCTCGATTTTTAAAGCTCTTCTCCATGTTCTGCTTCTCCTGTAAAAGCTTTTTGGCTCGCTTGGCTTTTTTTCCTAATCAACCTGGAATCATATCCTGTGATCATCTCTAAATTAAACGTGTAATGGGGTTTGGTTTCTTTTATCTTTTTTTTTTTTTTTTTTTTTTTTTTTTCCCTAAATGTAACATTTCTCAAGACTTAGGAAAAAGGAGATTTTAGGTAACACCAGCAAAATCATATAAAGGAAATTAATTCTGTTCTGAACTTTTAGAGATAATGAGACAAAACCCGTCATCAGCAGCGAGGAAACACAAACGTCGCAACCGTAACATTTCAAAAGGATGTTTTAAATATTAATGTCTGAGTGATTGTATTAGATCAGCAATAAAGACTCTGTAATCTCAAAACACAAATAAAACATTGGAAAACTCAGCCTGTGCCGAGTGTCCTTGGGGTCAGGTGGGGTCAGAGCAGGATTTTGGGAGGGGTCAGGGATGGGGGGATTGTCCCCAAAGCCTTGAGCTGCTGCCGTGCCCAGGTAATTCCAGCAGCTCTGGGGCCGTGTCCTTGGGGAGTGGTGCTGGAACAATCCTGATCCTGTTATCTGCTCTAGAACAATCCCTGATCCCATTCTCTGCTCTGGAACAATCCTGATCCCATTCCTCTGCTCTAGAACAATCCCGTTCTCTGCTCTAGAACAATCCCTGATCCCGATATCTGCTCTAGAACAATCCCATTCTCTGCTCTGGAACAACCCCAATCCCATTTTCTGCTCTGGAACAATCCTGATCCTGTTATCTGCTCTGGAACAATCCCTGATCCCGATATCTGCTCTAGAACAATCCCATTCTTTGCTCTGGAACAACCCCAATCCCATTTTCTGCCCTAGAACAATCCCTGATCCTGATCTCTGCTCTAGAACAATCCCTGATCCCATTTTCTGCTCTGGAACAATCCCATTCTCTGCCCTGGAACAATCCCTGACCCCATTCTTTGCTCTGGAACAATCCCTGATCCCGTTTCCTGCTCTGGAACAATCCCTGATCCCGTTTCCTGCTCTAGAACAATCCCTGATCCCATTTTTCTCTCGCTCCCGCCCTGGGAAGTTCCCCCACCCTGCCGTTCCCAGGGGCTGTGGAGGGATCCGGGACACGGTGTGGGGCACGCGGTGCCTCCCCCGCCCCGACCTGCTCGGGCACCCCAAAAACAACCCCCCCCCCCTTTACCGGGAACGGGAATCCTGCTCCAGGGCCCGGAATGGGGTAACGGGGTTCGGCTGACCGGGCCCCATGGCAGCATTCCGTACCCCATAACCCAGGGACACCCCACAACCCCAGGGACACCCCATAACCCCCATGGCAGCATTCCGTTCTCCCAGCACTCCAAGGACACCCTATAAATCCTTTTTTCTCACATTCCCTGTTCTCAGCACCCCAGAGACACCCCATAACTCCCCATTCCAGAATTCCATATTCCTGCCACCCCAGGGACACCCCATAACTCCCCACATTCCCTGTGCCCAGAGACACCCCATAAAACTCCCCATATTCCCTGTTCCCAGCCCCCCAGGATCACCCCAGAACTCCCCCCCAGAACTCCCCCCATTCCCCATTCCCCATTCCCAGCCCCCAGGATCACCCCGTATTCCCAGTCCCCCCATAACTCCCCCTATTCCCCATTCCCCATTCCCATTCCCAGCCCCCCAGGATCACCCCAGAACTCCCCCCAGAACTCCCCCCATTCCCCATTCCCCATTCCCCATTCCCCATTCCCCATTCCCCATTCCCCAGTCCCCATTCCCCATTCCCCATTCCCCATTCCCAGTCCCCATTCCCCATTCCCCATTCCCCATTCCCCATTCCCCATTCCCCATTCCCCATTCCCAGCCCCATTCCCCATTCCCCATTCCCAGCCCCATTCCCGTATCCCCAGTCCCGTATCCCCATTCCCCATTCCCCATTCCCCATTCCCCATTCCCAGCCCCATTCCCCATTCCCCATTCCCCATTCCCCATTCCCCATTCCCCATTCCCCATTCCCCATTCCCAGCCCCCCATTCCCCATTCCCCATTCCCCATTCCCCATTCCCCATTCCCCATTCCCAGCCCCATTCCCGTATCCCCATTCCCCATTCCCCATTCCCCATTCCCCATTCCCCGCCCCATTCCCGTATCCCCAGCCCCCCATTCCCCATTCCCCATTCCCCATTCCCCATTCCCCATTCCCATTCCCCATTCCCCATTCCCATTCCCCATTCCCATTCCCCATTCCCCATTCCCCATTCCCCATTCCCATTCCCGTATCCCCAGTCCCGTATCCATTCCCCATCCCCCAGTCCCTGCCCGGTTACCCCAGGCCCCGCCCACCCCTCTCCGGACCAATGGCGATGCGGGGGTGTGTCCCGAGGCCACGCCCCTGTCCCAGCGGACCAATGGGCGGGGCGGGGCGGGGCGGGGGCGTGTCCCGGCCCCACGTGCTGGCGGCGGCCGCGGGATGGAGGCGGCGGGAGGCGGCGGAGCCGCGGGCAGGGCCCGGCCGGGACCGGGACCGGGACCGGGACAGGGACAGGGACAGGGACAGGGACAGGGACAGGGACAGGGACAGGGACAGCCCCAGACACTGCCCAAGGGCCGGGAGCTCTTCAGGAGCCAGCGGAAGGAGTCCGAGGTAAGAGCGCGGGGCTCGGTGCCGGAGCTGCGGCGGGCTGGGGGTCCCTGCTCCCTGCGGAAGGAGCTTTATCCACACCCCAAACTGGACCTTTTAGGGGTCCTGCAGGGGTGGCTTTAGCGTCCTGCGGTGCCCGGGGGATCCCCGGCGCTGCCGCCTCCCAGACCCAGCTGCAGAGTTTTGGGGTGCTGGCTCAGCCTCAGCACTGGCATCTCCAGCCCCACGCCCGGAGCCGGCAGGATTGTGGGGCCCCACCTGGGCCCTGGGACCCCCCACGCCCCCCTGCACCCCTCCTGCCCCAAAACCCCTGGGCTGCTCTGCCCCGGCTGCGCCCGTGCGGCTTCGTGGGTGCCGGGCTGGGGACCGGGACCGGGTCACAGGATCCCACCGGGACCGGGTCACGGGATCCCACCGGGACCGGGTCACAGATCCCACCGAGATCGGGTCACGGGATCCCACCGGGACCGGGTCACAGGGATCGGGTCACCGATCCCACCGGGACCGGGTCAGCAGGATCCCACCGGGACCGGGTCACAGATCCCACCGAGATCGGGTCACGGGATCCCACCGGGATCTGATGTCCCCGGCCACCGTGAAGCCCCCTCGGGACCCCCGCGAAGGACGGGAACGTTTCTCCTTCCCACCAAGGAAAGGGTGGAGGGGCTCCCTCACCCCAAAAGGATCCCTGTGCAAGTCATGCCCCGAACTCGTGGATTTGGGGGTTGCTTTGCTCCCCTGGCTCGGTCTCTCCAAGCGGATTAGAATTCCTCACCGGCTTTAAGTCCCCTGCGGCTGGGCGGCAGAAATTGGGTGAAAAAGCGGCGTTTCTGAGCCCGGAGCCGCGCACCCTCCTGGCTCATCAATATTAATCACGGCGATGCGCATCAGATCCAGCCCGGCTGCCGAGCAGGGATGCTGAGACCCGGAATGGGAAATTATGTTAATTGACTTGATTAGCCATTCGCGTGTTCCCTTTCCCTGCCTCGTCTGGCTCCTCCGGCCAAGTTTCATGCTCCAGTTCCTCATCCGCAGGGGAGGAGGGGGAGATGGGGAGGCCCCGGGAGCTGTGGGGTCTGCGCGGAGCTCCGGGATCCGCAGCATCCTCCCGCGGCTTTCTGCTTTCAACCAGCCCCGGGTTTGTTTTTAGGGCTTTGAAACGCACCCGATACCCGCCGGCGTTTGTGTCGTGCCTCTGCTTTCCCTGCGCTTTGGGAAATGCTGGTTTTACGCACGGTTTCCACATTTTCGCCGCATTTTAAGCGGCCTCGCACGGACTCCCCGCTCCAGCCCATCCGGCGGCTGGAGCAGCTCTGGCGCAAAGGCTGCGAGTGCTGGCAGCAATCCCGCATCCCAAAATATCCCCAGGGATGTGCCAGCCCCGCTCCCAGCCCCATCCCGCTCTCCGCAGGGCTCCGTGGATTGTCCCAACCTGGAATTCGAGTACGGAGATGCCGACGGGCACGGCGCGGAGCTGGCAGGTGAAGCAGATTTTGGGTGTTTTGTTATTTACAGGTGCCCGGCAGGCAGGGAAAGTGAAAATCCCGCCGGGATGGGGGATGGAGGATGGATGCCGAGGGCACGTGGGTGGCAGGAGGGCGGAGTGTCGGTGACACAGCCCAGGGAGTGTCACCCTGTGTCGTGTCCTTGTCCCCGAGTTCCTGCCGTGCTGCTGCCGCTCCCTGACCCCGCGGGCCCGCAGAAAATCGGGATATTTTTAGCTCGGTGTGTCTCAGCTGCACGAGCTGCCCTGGCAAAAACACAATTCCTCGGCAAAGGGATCCTTCCAATTTCCCTGCAGGATCACTTCAGGCTCCGTGGTGCTGCTCAGGACTGTAGGGGTTCTGTGGGAACAGGCAGGAATTCTGTGGGAACAGGCAGGATTTCCTATAGGAACAGGCAGGAATTCTGTAGGAACAGGCAGGAATCCTGTGGGAACAGGCAGGATTTCCTATAGGAACAGGCAGGAATTCTGTAGGAACAGGCAGGAATCCTGTGGGAACAGGCAGGAATTCTGTGGGAACAGGCAGGAATTCTGTGGGAACAGATAGGAATTCTATAGGAACAGGCAGGAATTCTGTAAGAACAGGTAAGATTTCTGTAGGAACAGGTAAAAATCCTATAGGAACAGATAGGAATTCTGTAGGAACAGGCAGGAATTCTGTAGGAACAGGTAAAAATCCTATAGGAACAGGCAGGATTTCTGTGGGAACAGGCAGGAATCCTGTGGGAACAGATAAGAATTCTATAGGAACAGATAGGAGTTCTGTAGGAACAGGCAGGAATCCTTTAGGAGCAGGCAGGAATTCTGTAGGAACAGATAGGAATTCCTATAGGAACAGGCAGGAATCCTGTGGGAACAGGCAGGATTTCTGTGGGAACAGGCAGGAATTCTGTAAGAACAGATAGGAATCCTGTGGGAACAGGCAGGAATTCTGTAGGAACAGATAGGAATCCTGTGGGAACAGGCAGGAATCCTGTAGGAACAGGCAGGAATTCCTATAGGAACAGGCAGGAATTCTGTAAGAACAGATAGGAATTCCTGTAGGAACAGGCAGGAATCCTTTAGGAACAGGCAGGATTTCTGTGGGAACAGGCAGGGATTCTGTAGGAACAGGCAGGAATCCTGTAGGAACAGGCAGGAATTCTGTAGGAACAGGCAGGAATCCTGTAGGAACAGGCAGGGATTCTGTAGGAGCAGTCAGGAATTCTGTGGGAACAGATAAGAATTCTATAGGAACAGATAGGAGTTCTGTAGGAACAGGCAGGAATTCTGTAGGAACAGGCAGGAATTCTGTAGGAACAGATAGGAATTCCTATAGGAACAGGCAGGATTTCTGTAGGAACAGGCAGGAATCCTGTGGGAACAGGCAGGGATTCTGTAGGAGCAGTCAGGAATTCTGTGGGAACAGATAAGAATTCTATAGGAACAGATAGGAGTTCTGTAGGAACAGGCAGGAATCCTGTGGGAACAGGCAGGGATTACAAAGAACAGGTGCACCATCCTGTCCCTCCAAGCCCAGCCCCTTCTTGCAGGACCCCAAAAAGCTGCTGGGAGTGGGATGAGTGCAGGTCCTGCCTGGGTGTTCCTGCATTCCCTTCATTCCCAGACTCCTTAAGTGAGGCTTCCAATGTCCCCCCAAGGACCCCAGAGCAGCTGGAGCAGCCCAGCCAGGACATGGGGATGGAGGTGATGAGCTTTGATCCATCATGGATTTGGGAATGGTGGCCACAAGGAGCAGGAGAGCCCAGCTTAGCTCCCTGTCCCACAGCTGCCTGGGAGCACAGGGATGCTTCCCAGGGGATTTGGGGTGAGGATGAGGAGGGTGAAGCCCCTCTCCTGCCTCCCCAGAGCTGTTCAGCTACACCGAGGAGCCCGAGCTGAGCCACAGCCGCCGGTGCTTCGAGGAGGATTTCCACAGCCAAGGTACAGCCCTGCCCTCAGCCCCCCAGCACCCCAGCACCCCCGGGCTGCAGCTCCTCTCCTTCCTGCAGGGCCAGGCAGGAGGTGGCTGGAGCTGGACAGGAGCCAGCAGAAGGCTCACATCATGCACCTGCTGGACGGGCTGGAGGTGGTCAGCAGGGACAGGAGGCTGCGGGTGGCTCGGGCCATCCTCTACCTGGCACAGGGTGAGTGGGGGGTCCCTGCTGAGCCCCAGCTGCTCTGGGGGCTCCTGCTCGTTGGGTAATCTTAAATAAGCAAAGCAGCTAATAGTTAAAAAGGTTATTTATTACACACATCTCACTACAAAGCTCATCAGCCTCAACAGGCAACAGCAAAAGCAATGGCAAAGCAGCAGCAAAGAGGGAATGGCTGGAAGCCAGAATGGCTAAAAACAAGTGGCTAAAAGCAACAACTCTCCCAATCCATACTGTTATATAGGATTTCTCCAACAAGCTAAGATGCAAACTCAGACCACCACTCTTTAACCTATTAGAATTCTGGTTTCTTAGCTCACCAGGTTACATATAGAACTATGCATACACTCCATCATGTTCTGTCTAAGAAATATCAGCAATATTCTCACTATAACT
The DNA here is from genome assembly GCF_029582105.1 of Oenanthe melanoleuca. Taxonomy (NCBI): domain Eukaryota; kingdom Metazoa; phylum Chordata; class Aves; order Passeriformes; family Muscicapidae; genus Oenanthe; species Oenanthe melanoleuca. The sequence goes on along the minus strand of NC_079334.1, from coordinate 68,670,771 downwards.
CTGTTATGTCTAAGTCCTGTCTACAACTGTGGTCCTGGAGCCTCTGTTGAAGATATCAGTGTGTTTGCAACCTTCACTGGAACACTCACTGCTACTGTGGCATTTGAGACCTTTTACTTACTAAAAACATCAGAACTCACTCTAAGACTTATTCAATCCCTGCACTCTGATTTCTCTGTGAAGAATTCAGAGACCCCTGACTCACTGACTCCAACACTGCCTGGGGTGAATTTTACCTTTAGTTCATCATCCCCTGCTCTAGGGAGCTTCTGGAGGTTTCTTCACTCCAGTGTGATGTATCCAAGCACTTTGTTCTCTAGGGTGGTGAGAAGCACTTGGTTTGGTCCTTCTCACTGTGTTTTAAGGTTTTTCTGCAAAAGACTTAACATATAATCTCCAGGCTCTGTGTCATGCACTGGTCTATTGACTTTTGCACTTTGAGTTCCAGCCACATGTTTTTTTATTTCTGTAAGTTGTTTGATTAAAGCCACCATGTAAGCAGTCAGTGTTTCTTCCCTGACTTGGGCAGACATTCTCTTCTGGACCCCATATGGTCTCCCAGAAAGCATTTCAGAAGGGCTCAGCTTTTCTGTGGTTCAAGGTTTGGTCTGGATTTGCAGCAGTGCCAGCAGGAGAGCTTGGGGCCAGGGCAAAGCAGCTTCCTGCCCTCGCCCTACAATCTGTTATTTGATTAAATGATTCATTTTCCTCACTTGGCCACTTGACTGAGGGTGGTACAGAGTGTGGAGTTTGCATTTATACCCAAATGGTGGCTGGGCTGCTGCACTGTTTGTGAGATAAAATGCAATCCTGTGTCTGAGGGCATGGCTGGAACTCTGAACTCTGATATTCTCTCTTGTAACCTTTGTTACCTTTTGCAGTCCTGGTGGGAAAAGCCTCTGAAAAGGTGTTTGTTGGCACCAGCAAATGTCAATACCCCCCTTTTCTTGGAAGTTCTGAAAAATGAATTTGCTGTTGTTGCCCAGGCCTTTTCCAGTTTTGCCAAGTTTTGGGTTTAGTTTGGAGGCAAAGGTGACACTGGGGTGGTCCTGTGGCCTGCAGGGGTTCAGAGCAGACCCTCCCTGAGCAGGTTTCTCTGTGGCTCTCCCCAGGTGTGTTTGGGGAGTGTGACAATGAAGGAGATGTCCTGCACTGGTCTCGGCACAACAGCTTCCTCCTGTTCCAGCTGGGAACCTTCTCTGCCTTCCTGGAGCTCCTCAACATGGAGATCGAGTGAGGGGCCTGTGCTGCTCACCCACCTCCCCTCCTGCTCCTCTTCCTCACTCCTTCCTTCTTCTCACCCCTCTGATGACCTTGCAGGTCCTTCCCAGCTGAAATTATTCTGGGATTCTGTGATCTGCCTTCTCTCCTTCTTCTTCCCTTCAGTTTGCTCTCCTCCTCTTCATCTTCCTCCCCACTTTCCTCACCTTCTCCTCCCATTCTCCTTTCTCTTCTACCTCCTCCTTCTCATCCTCTCACCTTCCTCCTTTTCAGCTTCCTTCTCCCTGTCTTCCTCACCCTTTTCTCATCATCCTCCTCCTCTTCATTTTCTTTCACCCCATCCTCCTCATTCTCTTCTTCAATCCTCCTCACCCTCTTCCTCTTCATCTTCTTTCTCCTCATCCTTTTCCTCTTCATCGTCTTTCTCCTTATCCTCCTCACCCTTTTAATCTTCTTTCATCTTCCTCCTCCTCTTCATCTTTCTCTTAATCCTTCCTCCTTTTCACCTTCTTTCCTATTATCTTCCTCACCCTTTTCTCCTCATCCTCCTCCTCTTTGTGTTCTTTCCCCCCACCCTCCTCCTCCTCCTCCTGGGGCAGTGCCAGATCCGTGTCCCATCCCCTCTGTGACATTCCCTGGGGTGGGGATGGGGTCAGCTCTGCTCTCTGCCCCACAGGAACAGCCAGATCCGTGTCCCATCCCCTCTGTGACATTCCCTGGGGTGGGTTATGGGGTCAGCTCTGATCTCTGCCCCACAGGAACAGCCAGATCTGTGTCCCATCCCCTCTGTGACATTCCCTGGGGTGGGTTATGGGTCAGCTCTGCTCTCTGCCCCACAGGAACAGCCAGGCCTGCAGCAGTGCCCTGAGGAAACCAGCAATCTCCCTGGCAGACAGCACAGAGCTCAGGTACCCTGGGGACAGAGGGACAAACTCTGGGGACAGCGTGGGGACACCTGCCCTGGGGACAGAGAGGGCACACCTGCCCTGGGGACAGCGTGGGGACACCTGCCCTGGGGACAGAGAGGGCACACCTGCCCTGGGGACAGCGTGGGGACACCTGCCCTGGGGACAGAGAGGGCACACCTGCCCTGGGGACAGAGTGGGACAAACTCTGGGGACAGCGTGGGCACACCTGCCCTGGGGACAGCGTGGGGACACCTGCCCTGGGGACAGCATGGGGACACCTGCCCTGGGGACAGAGAGGGCACACCTGCCCTGGGGACAGAGTGGGCACACCTGCCCTGGGGACAGCGTGGGGACACCTGCCCTGGGGACAGCATGGGGACACCTGCCCTGGGGACAGAGAGGGCACACCTGCCCTGGGGACAGAGTGGGCACACCTGCCCTGGGGACAGCGTGGGGACACCTGCCCTGGGGACAGCGTGGGCACACCTGCCCTGGGGACAGAGAGGGCACACCTGCCCTGGGGACAGCGTGGGCACACCTGCCTGTCCCACAGGGTGCTGCTCAGTGTCATGTACCTGCTGGTGGAGAACATCCGTGTGGAGCAGGAGACGGATCCCCCCGAGTGGAAAACCTGCAGGGAGACCTTCAGGATGGAGCTGAGTGAGCCCCAAAGTTCCCTGTGCCCCCTGAGGTCCCTCTGTGAGCCCTGCCTGAGCCTGTCCTGTCCCCCCTGCCCTGGGCAGGTTTCCCTGTGCACTCTGAGGAGCCCTTTGCCCTGCTGCTCTTCACCATGGTCACCAAGTTCTGCAGCGGCCACGCTCCTCACTTCCCCATGAAGAAGGTTCTGCTGCTGCTCTGGAAGGTGCTGCTGGTGAGAGCAAACCCATCCCTGCTCCAGAAACTGCATTGTGGAGCAGCCTGGGGGGCTGTCCTGGTGTGAGGGACAGGTGTCTGCCAAGAAAGGCAGGAGCTTCTCTTTGAGGTAGAGAATGTAAACCCCCTCCCTCCAGATTATTATTATAAATTTGAAATTTAGGGGCTCTCAGGCAGAGAGATGGCAATTAGGAATAGCAGTTTCTTACTAGGAACATCAAAATAGAAATGCAGTATTACACAGAACAATCCCAGCCCTGCCAGAGTCAGAATCCAAGCTGACACCCGTCAGTCAGTCAGGGTGTTGGCACAGTCCCATTCAATGGTGGCTGCATCCTCCTGCAGGGGCAGATGTGGTTCAGCTGGAGCAGTGCTCCTGGAGAAGGTGCAGTTTCCTCTGAAGGTGCAGGGATGATGTGCAAAGGTCTGGCTTTCCTCTGGAATGCAGTGGGAAGAAGGTTCCTTGGTGTCCCAAATCTCAGTTTTTATCTGGGTAGGAAAGGCTTGGCTCCTCCCCTGGCTGGAGCATCTCCCAGTGGGATGATGGAATTTTATCAGTCATGGCCTGGGACTCACTGGCCATGAACAGGAGATATCTCCTGGAGGGAGGATGGGCTGTGGGAAGATAAAGATGATTGCCCAGCTGGTTTAAAGATGGCCCATGAGCAGATAATGTGTGCCAGGAGATCAGGGTCACTGCCCCAGCTGGGTTAACAGATGGGACAGAATTCACATTGCTGGTCACACCAACCCAACAGAGTGTCCCCCAACCACAACGGGGTTATTTAACACAAGGCAAGCGGCTCCTTTTGGGGTGAGGATGGGATGGGGGAGGATTCTGGAGAAGGGGCTGTGCTGCCTTCACCGGCAGCGCTCGGTGCTCTCCCCTCTCCCCTCTCTCTCTCTGCCTCTCCCCCGTGCCCAGTTCACGCTGGGCGGGTTCCAGGCGCTGCAGGCCATGAAGGAGCGGCGGCGGGAGGAGCTGGGGCTGCCGGCGCTGCCCGAGGACAGCATCCAGGTGGTGCGGGGGATGCGCGCCGCGTCCCCGCCCGCGGCCGGCACCGAGCTGCCGGAGCAGCCGCAGCGCCGGGCGCACCGCGGCCGCAGGGTGAGCGTCCCGGGGCTCCCGACAACACCCCGGGGGGTTTGAGGTTCCTTTATTATAAATGAAAAACAAAATCTCGATATTCAGCGGCCGCAGGGTGAGCGTCCCGGGGCTCCCAAAAACACCCCGGGGGGTTTCTGGTTCCCTTTGTTATAAATGAAAAACAAAGTCTCGATATTCAGCGGCCGCAGGGTGAGCGTCCCGCCGGCCGGGAGGGGCTCCAGCAGCACCCCGGGGGGTTTGTGGTTCCCTTTGTTATAAATGAAAAACAAAATCTCGATATTCAGCGGCCGCAGGGTGAGCGTCCTGCCGGCCGGGAGGGGTACCCAAAAACACCCCGGGGAGTTTGAGGTTCTTTTGTTATAAATGCAAAACAAACTCTCGATATTCAGCTGCAGCCGCAGCGCCGGGCGCACCGCGGCCGCAGGGTGAGCGTCCCGGGGATCCCAAAAACACCCCGGGGGGTTTCTGGTTCCCTTATTATAAATGAAAAACAAAATCTCGATATTCAGCCGCAGCGCCGGGCGCACCGCGGCCGCAGGGTGAGCGTCCCGGGGCTCCCAACAACACCCCGGGGGGTTTCTGGTTCCCTTTGTTATAAATGAAAAACAAAATCTCGATATTCAGCGGCCGCAGGGTGAGCGTCCCGGGGCTCCCGACAACACCCCGGGGGTTTGTGGTTCCTTTATTATAAATGAAAAACAAAATTTCGATATTCAGCCCCAGCGCCGGGCGCACCGCGGCCGCAGGGTGAGCGTCCTGCCGGCCGGGAGGGGCTCCAGCAGCACCCCGGGGGGTTTGTGGTCCTTCTGTTATAAATGAGAAACAAAGTCTCGATATTCAGCAAGATTTGGTTTGTTTTGTATAGACAGAGCTGGGGGAAATGTGAGGGGTCACCACCCGCTCCGCGCTTCCACCTTGGGTTGCAGCTCCTTTTTTATAGGATGGTTTTCCTTTAATAATCAATAATTGTTATTGTTTTGGTGTAGTAATTCTGCAATGTAAGCAGTGGTGGTCAAAGAAACTTCCAAACTTCCGTGGGACAGCTCTTGGGACAATTGGTCATGGAACCATCTGGTCTTGGTAGATAAAAACAGAAGTGGGAAGTCTGATCTTTAGCAGATAGTTTAAGATTGATCACACAAAGGCAGGAAATCTGAACCTTTCAGACTGTGGAAAAACCCTTTTCTTTTTTCTTTTACAAACTGGAATACACAATATTCAATATACAAAACTCATAACAGGGGGATTTAAACAGAATGGGTTTAATCATATATTTCCCTTTATCTAGGTCCATGTTATTTTCTTATTTTAAGCATTCTGGTTTATACAAACTCCAAAACTTCGATGATTAACACAAATCATTTATCAATTATCACACCTTTCACTCCCCTCCTGTGGGAGCCTGGGGATGGACAGTGGTCAGGACAAACTCAGGCACTCTCTGTATTCTGGTTAGAAGTTTGCAGTTTATTGCACTGGGTGTGGGTGAAAAGGGCTGAGCTGGGAGCTGCCAGCTGCAGCTCAGAGCAGGGCAGAAAGAGAGTGGGGGGGGTAGGAGTTCTGAGAGATAAGAGAGGGAAGCAAGAGGATGAAGCAAGAGAGCCAAGAGAAGGATTTTCCCATTTACAACACAATAAATCTTCTTCTCTGTTGAATATTCTAATTCCCACTAACCAATCTAATACAAGACACAAATTCTCTAATATTTACATGCAACCTATAGGAATGGCTACATTACCATGTTTTACTGCTTTCTTATCTCTAAACCTTATCTTGGACCCTTCCTGTCACACCTGGAGAGGGTCTCTGCTGCTCTCTGGTATTTGCAGTAACTGGTGTCATCTTAACAAAGGGAGAAGATCTTCCAGCACCCACATTGCTGCTCTCAGCCACTCAGTCAAAAACTGTTTTCATTTCAATCTCACTTATGGTTTCCATATTCCCAATGTCTTTTCCTAGGCACTCACATTTATAAAGTTTCCTGATTCATCCTTCCCAACACCCTCCCAAGTGTTTTCCAGCTCTAGGCTCAGGGGATGGTTTGGGTTGGAGGGACCTTAAGGATCATCCAGTTCCAAATGACACATTCCCTTAGATCAGGTTTCTCACAGCTCTGTCCAGCCTGGCCTTGGGCACTGCCAGGGATCCAGGGGCAGCCACAGCTGCTCTGGGAATTCCATTCCAGCTCCTCCCCACCCTCCCATCCAGGAATTCCTGCCCAAGATCCACCCAGCCCTGCCCTGTGGCAGTGGGAGCCATTCCCTGTGTGCTGTCCCTCCATCCCTTGTCCCCAGTCCCTCTCCAGCTCTCCTGCAGCCCCTCCAGGCCCTGCAATGTGCTGGAAGCTCTCCCTGGATCCTTCCCTTCTCCAGCTGCCAATTCCCAGCTCTCCACAACCTCACACTGGATCCATCTCCTCTCCAAGGAATTGATGGATCCAGGGCCTTCCCTTGCAATCTCAGGGAACCATCAAGGCTCTCCCTTCCCTTTTCCTCTCTTTTCCATGCCCACTGTCCATCAAAATCCCTCTGGATGGATTCTGAGTGTCCTGAATCCCAGAATCCTGGGCTGCCCTGGCTGGGAAGGGAGCTCAGAGCTCATTGCAGGGACACCTCCCACATCCCAGGCTGCTCCAATCCTTCCTGGGACATTGCAGGGATCCAGGGATTCTCTGGAATTCCTAATTCCCCAATCTCCCCTTTCCCAATTCCCTGTGTCCTGTCCCTCCATCCCTTGTCCCCAGTCCCTCTCCAGCTCTCCTGGATCCTTCTCCTGCCCAGGTGAGCCCCCCCAGCTCTCCCTGGATCCCTGGGGGCTGAGGGGCTCCAGCCCTGGAGCAGCTCCATGGATTCCTCTGGACTCAGCTCCAGGTGCTGCTGCTCTGTCCCCAGGGCTGGGGTCTCACCTGGGCACAGGGGCAGAACCCCCCCCTGCCCTGCTGCCCACCCTGGGGGGTTTTGGGCTCTCAGAGCATCTCCAGTCATTCATCCACCAATTTCAAGTGCAGCAGATCAGCCCCATGGGGTGCTGGACCCACAGGAAGCCAGAGCACATCCTGACCTTATGGCAAAGGGCTGATAAGCACCAGGGAGCAAACTGCTCACAGCAAGGTCTGTTTTTAGCTCTGCTCTTGCTGTGTTATGGGCTGAGGATGAAAATGGCTTTGCTAAGGAAGAGATGTCAAATGGGGGCCCCAAAGTTAAGGTGGAAAATGGGGTCACACTTCCTAGAGCAGCAAGGTTAGAGGTACAGGGGGAATTATTCTGGAATTATTCTTGTGCTTTGGTGGCAAACTGAGAGGGACTTAGGAGGGAAATCCTTACCTGAGGAACATCTGATCCTTTCAGGATGGAGAGATGTGGTGCCAGCACCTGAGAGGGAAATAAAACAAATAAAACCCTTGAAGTGACTTTGCTTTTCCTTCCCCTTGTGCTGCAGCCCCTGATGAAACAGGACAGTTTGGATATCTACAACGAGAGAGATCCCTTCAAGAACGAGGAAGGAGGGGTTGATGAAGAGGAGAATGATGATGTGGACAGTGGGATTGAGGGGGAGCTGGACCTGATGGAGAGGGACACCCTCATCCCTGCCCTGCCAGCCCAGCGCCTGCCCATCGAGAGGGTCTCCTTCCCCAAGGGGCTCCCCTGGGCCCCCAAAGTCAGGTAAAGCCACCAGGCTGTCACAGCCCTGCCTGTCCTGGCTCACTGCAGGGCTTTGGGGAAGTTTTTTGGCTTCTGGCAGGTTGTACTGAAGTGACTCCACTTGTCATTTTGTCAGGGTTGGCCTCTTGGTGTGTAAATCCTGGGGAAGAGCTCAGCTAAGCCCAGCCCAAACCAATATATGGGCAATCCAATCCAATTTACTGGGCAATTTTGGACATCCCAGGCTGTGCTGAGAAGGAAGCTGTGCTGGGGTGCTGTGGGAGCAGGGTCAGCTTTCCCAACCAGATCCCAAAGTCTTGACTAATCCAGGACTTTGATTGTCCCTGACTAAACCAGGACTTTGATTGTCCTGGTTAATGACATCTTGTTGCTGAGTAGAACCCCTGTGTGACTGGGTGAAGCCTCTTTTTAGTGCCAGAAAAAAACATCTAAGGATAAAGGAGTTGCTGCCTTTCCTTCCTAAGAGTTATCCACACAGGAAATGAGGGAATGTTAGGAAAAGAGGGTGAAAACCTCTGCCCCTTTCCCTCTGATCCATGGGAGGGTTTTTTGCTGTTTATCCCAAGCCTGGATTTAATCCTGTATCTCTAACACACGGGAGCAAATAGATATTTTTGAGATAGGAGCAGTGAGAGGGTTAAGTCTGTCTGTCCAGAGCATTCCTAGCAGAGCCACAGCAGGAATTGGTTTCCCACATGGATCTCCACATCACTTAACCCTCTGAGCTCTGAAATGAAATGCTGTTGCTGTCCTTGGCTGCAAATCCAGCTGGATTCCTTCCTGGCCAGGAGAGCCTTGGCTCACAGCTCGTGTCCAGAGATGAGAGCAGTTCCCATGGAAGATGCCCCAGGTGACAGGATGTCAGTGTGGGCTCTGGCAGACTGTGGAGATGGCATTTGTCCCCTCAGAGAGAGCAGATGCTCCTTGGAGATGGAGCACAGGAGTGTGGGGGTTCTTTGGACTTCCAGGTGCTCTGTGGCACCAACTCAGCAGCTCTTAGGCTCCTACTTTGAGCTCTTAAGCTCTTACTTGGTTGGGTTATTTTTAAATAAGCAAAGCAGCTAATAGTTAAAAAGGTTATTTATTACAAAGCACATCCCTCTCAACAGACAATAGCAAAAGCAATGGCAAAGAGCAGCAATAAGCAAGTGGCTAAAAGCAACAACCCTCCCCAGTACAAATTCTTATACAGGATTTTTCCAACAAGCTAAAACACAAACTCAGACCACCACTATTTAACCTATTAGAATTCCAGTTTCTTAGCTCACCAGGTTACATATAACACTATGCATACACTGTATCATGTTCTGTCTAAGAAATGTCAGCAATATTCTCACTATAACTCTGTTATATCTAAGTCCTGTCTTCAGCTGTGGGCCTGGAGCCTCTGCTGAAGATATCAGTGTGTTTGCAACCTTCACTAGAACACTCACTGCTACTGTGGCATTTGAGACCTTTTACTCACTAAAAGCATCAGAACTCACCCTAAAACTACTGACTTACTTTTACTTAAATATCTACTTTATGTGTGAGTGGCTTAATGCACTTTAATCCATCTAAAGGCTTTAATTCAATCCCTGCACCCTGATTTCTCCTTGAAGAATTCAGAGACCCCTGAGTCACTGACTCCAACACAGGAGGTGAGACAAAAGGTGCTGGGTGTAGAGAACTCTCAGTCTGCTCCCACGTCGTGGAGTTGCACAGCAAACAGAAATGGTTCATGTTCCTCTGCTGCTGAGATCTCTAGGGCTCAGTCTGGGGTTGTGATCTGGTGTGTGGCTGTTTCCCAACCTCCTCCTTGTTCTTGTCTCTCTGCTGCTCCATCAGACAGAAGGACATCGAGCATTTCCTGGAAGCGAGCAGGAACAAATTCATCGGATTCACGCTGGGCCAGTGAGTGTTTTATCCCCAAAATCTGCCCTGGAGCTTCCCCAGCAGGGGTTCAGTGGTGGGAGGTGTCCACAAAGCTCAGGTTTTCCCAGCCCAAGACATGCTCAGGATGAGGCAGTGCTGGGTTTGCCAGAGCTGCAGCAATGAAGGCAGTGCTAGAAAAACATGTTCCTGGAGACACTGGTCCCTCCCCAGAGACCTCTTTCTATTAAAAATCAGACCTAGCCCAGAATAAGTGACTGCTGGCCCAAGCCAGGAGCTGGTTTGATGCAAAAGGCAGCTGAGACAGTTTGGTATCCACAGCAAATTTTGTGGATAAATCAAGCTGTGGGTGCAGAGTCATCCTGGGTCAGGCCCAGTAGGGTACATTTATTTTTAGGTGCAGTGCTGGGCTCAGAATGGCTCTATCCTATATCTGATTTCATCTGATTTCACCCCAATTCTGATTTAATCTGATTTCACCCCAATTCTTCTCCCCTATGTCTCTCCTCTCTCATGCAGGCATGACAGGGAGGAGGTGGGAGGGCAGCAACATTCTCCCAATTCCTGACCCAGCTGGGATGCACTCAGCAGACTCCAGGCTCCCTCTTTTACCTGTTATGACACAAAAATGTTTGAACATGGATGTTCTTCTCAGTACTGACCTTCTTTCCTCTTCCCAGGGACACTGAAACCCTGATAGGGCTCCCACGGCCGATCCACGAGAGCGTGAAGACCCTGAAGCAGGTGAGATATCCCATCCAGGCTTGGGGTATCCACCAGGGATAACCACCAGGGATCCTCCTGGCATGGGGTATCCACCATGGATATCCACCAGGGATCCTCCTGGCATGGGGTATCCACCAGGGATCCTCCAGGCATGGGGTATCCACCATGGATATCCACCAGGGATCCTCCTGGCATGGGGTATCCACCAGGGATAACCACCAGGGATGGTCCTGGCATGGGGTATCCACCAGGGATATCCACCAGGGATCCTCCTGGCATGGGGTATCCACCAGGGATCCTCCAGGCATGGGGTATCCACCAGGGATAACCACCAGGGATCCTCCTGGCATGGGGTATCCACCAGGGATCCTCCAGGCATGGGGTATCCACCAGGGATAACCACCAGGGATCCTCCTGGCATGGGGTATCCACCAGGGATCCTCCAGGCACGGGGTATCCACCAGGGATATCCACCAGGGATCCTCCAGGCATGGGGTATCCACCAGGGATAACCACCAGAGATCCTCCAGGCATTGGGCATCCACCAGGGGTATCCACCAGGGATCCTCCTGGCATGGGGTATCCACCAGGGATAACCACCAGGGATCCTCCAGGCATTGGGCATCCACCAGGGGTATCCACCAGGGATCCTCCTGGCCAACCTCCCTCAAACACAGCTACTGCAAGGAGAAAAAAGCTGGTTGTCATTTGAAAAGCTTTTGGAGCTTCTTGCAGGAATTGAGGGGAAAAAATTAAAATCTGAGTCCTCAAGTAGCCTCTCCAGCATTTTTAGTTTCCCTTTGTCCAAGGTGCAGCATTCCTGGTGAGTGCCTGCCCTGGGGTTTGAGTGTGACAGTTTCAGAGCTGGGTTTGGAGGTGCATTCCCAAACCAGTGCTGTTCCCAGGGGGGGACAGAGCTCCTGCAGTGCTCCATGGGGAATGAGACCCCTCCAGAGCCCAGCTGCCCCTGTCCAAGGTCTGGGTTGTCTTTTGGAGGTGGCTGTCCCTCTAATTCCTTCAGAGAGCTCCTGGAAGGAGCAGGTGGAGGTAACCACAGGCAGGAGGTGTGAGGGGCCTCAGGGACAGGTGTCCCAGGCAGGGGTGGGTTCTGGCTCTGCTGTGACCTGCACACCTCTCTGGCTCTGGCTGTGACCATCACTGGCTGTGTTTTCCTTCTGCTCTGCTCTGTCTGTGTGTTTGGCCAGCACAAGTACGTTTCCATCTCAGATGTCCAGATCAAGAACGAGGAGGAGCTGGAGAAGTGCCCCATGTCTCTGGTAAGAAGGAAGTTGCTTCACTCCATCACCAGAGAGAAGATGGGAGGTTTCCAAGGTGTCATGCAAACCCATTCTTGTTTTTACTTCATTTCCCCAGGGGGAAGAGGAAGTCCAAGAAACCCCTTGTGAGGTCCTGTATCGAGCAATGCTGTACAACCTCCCCCAGTACATGGTAAGCCCCTGAAGGAAGAGCTTTGGAGTGGGGAGTGGTGGCAGGCTGGGAGCTGAAGAGTCAGCACAGCAGGGCTGGGACAGAGATCCTGGTGGCAATCCTGAGCAGAGCTGGAGGAAAGCACAGCCAAGGAGGAGGGATTCAGGGATGCTGACTGGGTCACAGACAGAGATTGAAGTGCATTTAAACTGCAGGTGTTCCTTGTGCTGTTTTACCCACACTGCCAGAGCTCAGGTGCTGCCTTAGGTGAAGGATCAAACAGATTTGTGTGAGCTCCCCACACTTGTCCTGTCTGTCAGAGCTTGTGTGGTGAAATCCTGGCTTGGAGTTGTCCAGTTTTGGCAAGTGAGGCAGAAGGAAGGGATTCCCTTCCCTGGACCATCTCCTCACCCCTGCCTCCCTGCAGATTGCTTTGCTGAAGATCCTCCTGGCTGCTGCACCCACCTCCAAGGCCAAGACTGACTCCATCAACATCCTGGCAGATGTGCTGCCTGAAGAGATGCCGTAAGTCCCTCTGCAGGGGCCACCGAGCCCTGGGCCAAGCAGGAGAGCTGAGAGGTGTGGGGGGCTCCAGGTCTGGGGTGTCTGTTTGGGCAGAGCTGCCCAAGCCAAGGAAGTGATGCTGTGATGATGATTTGAGTGCAGCCACTCCAAGCTAAGTGACAGAAATGAGAAAACCCTGCTGATTGACCCAAATCCTAAAGATGTGTCAGCACAGGTGTCCTCCCTGCTGCTCCACCAGGAATCCTGGTGGAAATCCACCTTTTCCTTCCTCTTTGTTAACCCAGTTTGGCATCAGCAGGTGGGATGGGTGGAATGGGAGCCCTGGGGGCAGTGAAGGTTTTGAAGGGCTCAGAAGAGCTCCACAGTCCCTTTGCCTCCCTGCTGTCACAGCCCCAGTGCTGTTTCCCTCCTCCCCAGCATCACCGTCCTGCAGAGCATGAAGCTGGGCATTGATGTCAACAGACACAAGGAGATCATCGTGAAGAGCATCTCAGCCCTGCTGCTGCTGCTCCTCAAGCACTTCAAGCTGAACCACATCTACCAGGTGGGCCTAGAGGAGGGGGTGGCCATTGCCAGGCTGGGCTTGAAGGGTCTGTTCAACCCTCTCCTAAAAGATTTCCAGGGAGAGTTTCCATGAGGAGCTGTAATCACATTTCCACAACTCCAGGATTTGTTCATTTGGGGATATCCCAATGATGATGTGCTTTGACAACATCACTTCTAGTCCTGTGGCAGGAGCTTTCAGATTTGTGGGAATATCCATTCAGGTTAAATTTAGGAGACAGCACGAGCCTCCCTGGCAGGAGGGGGAAGAGGAAGGGGGTTAGGCAAGACTCTCTTTTGCTCTGTCATCCCCAGTGCCCAGAAATAGTGCTGGGAAGGACCTCACGAGGTCACCTAATCTGGTTTTGGCAGGATCAGGTTCTTGGGGCTCCAGTTTCAACAGAGGCAGGAGATCTGGGTCACAGTTGCAATCTGATTTTTGTTCCCAATGTGATTTTTGTTCCATCAAACTGCACCCACCCCAGGGTTTTTCTTGGTTAAAAAAACCCAAGGACTAATATGAGCTGTGGCCCAATTCTCCACTGGTTCTGCAAATCAAACAATTAGAGTTTTCTAATTTTTTCTGCTAAAGCTTTCAGCACACTACAAATCCCTCTGTGCCACAAAACCTGCTGCTATTTAACTGAGGATAAATAAAAATCCACTTATTGGATTGGGTAAAATGAAACCAACTCCCACTTTTTTACAATCCTACATTTGTTCTGCTCCCCCCACCACATCCCTTCATTAATTTTTCTCACTTCAAAGCAGCTCCTCTCCTTTCTTCCCCCCCAGGCAGGAGGGCTATTGCAGCCTGCTGCTGAGCCTGGAGAAAGCTGCAGGGTTTAATTCCCCTGATCCTGCTTTTTTGTGGCTGATCTGGGAGGTTTTGTACTTTCTGTGCCAAAGGTGGTCTCAGGAAGCACCATGAGAGCTCCAGCAGGTCTGAGATGAAGGAGTCACAGAGCCATGGATGGTTTGGGGTTGGAAGGGTGGATTACTCACAGCACATCCCAGTGCTGTGTCATCTGTGGTGTGCCAATGCTGGCAGCTGGCACCAGGCTGAGAGGGGAACAGACTGTTCTTCCCTCTCCAGCTGGAGATCTGCATGGGGAGGGCAGCATGGGACACGACTGGGTTTGCTGCAGTTTGTGTCTTTAGAGGACAGGAGATTTGTTGTATTATTGAATTGTAGGATGGTTTAGGTTGGAAAGGACCTTGAAGACCATTTAGTGCTTTGGGGGAGAGAGAAATTAAAAGCAAGTAGGAAAACAGGGATATTATTTCAGTCAAAATTTCTAAGGCAGCTGGGATTAGTGTGTGAGAGCAACAGGAATTATTGTATTTTCTCATGTAATAGCTACAACTCCTTCCCTCTTCCCCACACACTGTTTTGCCATAGATTTAATTTTGCAAAGCCACAAGTGCAGCTATTCCTAAAGCACTGCTGTGAAATTTGTGTGTCCTCTCCGTGGCAAGTGGAATTTCCCAGCTGCTGTGCATGACACAAACCTCACACAGCAAACCTCAGGGAGAAAATGCTCTGTGAGGTGTCTGGGGCAAACCACCCCAAAGTGCTTTTGGCTGGAAAGAGGTTTCCACTCCCAGCTGACCTGGTTTCCCTTCTCTTCCCCAGTTTGAATATGTGTCCCAACACCTGGTGTTTGCCAACTGCATCCCCCTGATCCTGAAATTCTTCAACCAGAACATCATGTCTTACATCACTGCCAAAAACAGGTACAGCCACTGCTGGGGGCCAGAGAGAAATATGTGGAGGGAGCAAATCCCTTTGGCATGATGAGAATGACTGGATGCTGGGTTTCCAACCTCTGCTTGGGCTGCTGAAATAAAACTGGAATAAAATAGGCTTCATCTTTACAATAAATTAGTTTTCATCTTCACATGGATTCCTGGGGAGCCATCCAGTGCCAGCAGGCAGCTCTGGCCCACAGCTTCATCAGGGCCAGGTGGGGTGGGATTTTCCAGGAGTTTCCCAGTTTTTACAGCTGTAATTCAGCTTTCCTGACTCCCTCAGGTTCTGCATTCCTGTCACTGCCTTTTGCTGCTGCTCTGAGAGGCACCAGCCCTGTTTTGAGCAGGGCACTGGCTGGACCTGAGACAGCACAGATCTCTCACAGCTCACCAGGGCAGGATTGCTCTGTTTGGAGAAGAACTCCACAGGGATGTTGGGATGATAAAAAAAAATCATTTTTCTTCCTTTTTGATGCTCTTTTTGTTGCTCTTCAGCTGCATGTGTAGGCTGTGTCTGTCTCCTGCATGGTATGGTTGTGTCTGTGTGAGGAGGCACACATGGAAAAATAAGAAGTAATATGTTGATCCTCCTGCTATAAATATTTCCACTTTTGGTCCTGTGCTTTAAGTGGAGGAGGAAACATATCCCAGGAGCACTCAGCTCCCTCCTCTGCCCTGGGATGGAGGTTTCACAGGCAGGATATGCACCTGTGAGTGAGGTGGGAAGTGCAGCTGGATGCTCTGAGCCAGGGAGGTGTAAATTCCAGTTTTGGGTGATTTAATTAACTACTTGTACAAATTCCATAGGCCTGGAGGCTTTGAAAAACCTGATACTCTCAATATTCACTCACCATGGATTTTCTTGCTGCCAACCTTTGAAACCTCAGATCTATGTTGTTTACTTTTTTCCCCCTTTTTAAATATGCATATGAATAACTCATCTGTCCTGTCTTAATGGATCCAAATCCTCTGAGTCTTTATTAATGCACTCAGGATGGAGCTTTGGAGCCATTAAGGCAGTGCTGAGGCTGGGATCCTGTCTGGATCCTGTCTTCACATGCTGGAGATGGGATTGCTCCCCACCCACATTTCTTGTTGCATTTCCAGGCACAGAGCAGGAAAAATGTTACAGATTGCTGGGCATGATCATATAGATGATACTAAAAGTTTCTCTCCTGTTGGCTGGTTCTTAATTTCTTCTTTCCTGTGTTCTGCAGCATCTCTGTCCTGGATTATCCCCACTGCACAGTCTGTGACCTGCCTGAGCTCACAGCAGAAAGTCTGGTAAGCAGCACAGAAAGGGGGTTTGTGGCCAGGATTCCACAAATCCTTCCAGCATGAGGAAGGATTTGGGTTTTCTACTCTACCTTGTTTTTCTGTGACCCCCAACTTTTCCAAAATTAGATTTTCTTTTTTCCCCTCCAGGCTTGAAAATGCCTCCCATCACTATTCTGAGTCACTGTCAGCTGTGGGAAGTGGGGAAGAGTCACTGCTGGTGTTGGGCACCCCATAAAAATAGTTTGGCTTAGGGTTTTCCCTCTGGCAGAATAGAATCACAAATTCTGTAAATCTAGAAATCATAAGATCATTGTGGCTGAAAAAAACCTCCAAGATCATCAAGTCCAATCTTTGATCAAACACCACCTTGTCCCCAGCCCAGAGCCCTGAGTGCCACCTCCAGGAATTCCTGGGACACTCCAGGGATGGAACTCCAAACCTCCCTGGGCAGTTCAATCCCTGAGCACCCTTTCCATAGGGAATTCTTCCTGATGTCCAACCTGAGCCTCTCCTGCCACAGTCTGAGGCTGTTCCCTCTTGTTCTGTCAAGACAAGACTCTAAATTCTGCTTTGAAAAATAATTTACCCAGAGGCTGTTGCCTCCCAGCTTTCAATTGCTCTGAGCACTTCTGTTTTATGAGATACCAGTTTCAGGAATGAACCAAATTCCCTGTGGAGAGGAGCCTCAAGTATTCCAGAGAAAGGATGGGCTGTGCAAACACACAGACTGCAGATGGGAAAATAATGCTGGCAGGTTCAGAACTGCAATAATTCCAGTGCAGGGGAGGTTGGACTCAGCATAGGGGAAAGCTTTGGGGTTAACAGGAAATAATGGATGGGGAATGGAGACCCTAAATCATTAAATAATGGATGGGGAATGGAGACCCTAAATCATTAAATAATGGACAAGGAATGGAGACCCTAAATCATTAAATAATGGACAGGGAATGGAGACCCTAAATCATTAAAAAGGATCCTGAGCAAACCCAGTCCAGGCAGGGATGATCTCACGGTGCTGCTGCAATCTGAGGCTTGTGTTGTTTTCCTTAGGTGTGTGGAAGTTGAAATAATCAGAAAGATTTTCCCAGCTGGAGGCTGGGTGTCCCCACCCAGCCCTGCAGACTCCATCCTATCCTGGCCTATGGGGACATCTAGTGACACATCACTGAGAGAGCCCTGCTCATCCTCACAGTAGGAGAAATCTGAATGTTTTTAGGGAAAATATTCTCAGTAGGGTCCTGCAGTTTGAGAGGTGTCACATTCAAGGACTTTTCACTTTCCTCCAGACAGATGCTATCCTCAAGGGAAAGCAATTTAATTAGAAAATATGCAGAAACCAACTTGAATTTTACCACAAGGGTTTGTCTTTGGGAAGATACCCAAAATAAGGATTTAATAGGAATTAGACACACTTTGGTACTCAAGGTGTACATTTTTATATTTCTTCAGCCAGCACTTCATGCATTGTTTTAGCTTTTTTGTTTCCACTCTGATGAGTGGTTTGAACATCCCTAACACATTTCTCAGAGGATGCAACATGATTGTGCTCTCAGTGGGCTCAGCACAGGGATGTGTGTCTGGGGTGTCCCAAGGAGAACCAGCTCTGCTGTCTCCCAGGGGGTAACTCCTGTCCCCATCCAGTGTAAATCAGGAGTGGTGGGGGATTCACCCACCCTGTTGTGGGACAGGTTTTTCAAATCCTGGCCAGTCCCCATCTCCCCTCTCCTGTCACTCCAGAGGGGTCTGCAAAGGGTTTGATCCACCCTTTAAAAGGGGTATTAAATCTGTTTAGCCTGTTCCCTCCTTCCATAAATCTGATGGAAAGACCCTCAACTGATGACAAATAAATCCATCAGCCTGAGAAATGGGTATTGGCTTATTCCAGTGGGATCTTTGGGAAAATTTCTTGGGTAGAGGGTGCAGGTGCAGGGCATGATGTGACACTGCAGTTTGGGACCCCAAAGCACCAGTCAGCATCCAGAGCACCTCAGTGACATCCTGGTGACATCCTGGTGACATCCTGGTGACATCCTGGTGACATCCCACCTCTGGATGGGCACTGGAAGGGGCTGTGCAGGGAGGTTTGGAGTCTCCATCCCTGTCCCAAGGGCTCTGGGCTGGGGACAAGGTGGGAATCAGGCACAGCTTGGGCTCTGTGACCTTGCAGGGCTTTTCCAGCCTCAGTGACTCCTTGATTCTGTTTGGCACTGCCTTTGCAAGCAAAGGGGTTGTTCTGGTGGGGTTTTCTTTTGTAAATCTGCTTTCAAAGCTGGATTGGACACTCTGAGAGAAGGGGCTCCCCCAAACTCCTCCTGAGGGTGCCCAGATCCTGGAATGGCCTGAGTTTGAGTTTTTGCCCCGAGTTAAGAAGGCTGCAGCTGGCTGTGAGTGGTTTATAAATTCAGCAGCACTAATCCCCAAACAGGATTTTTGTGGGACATTTCTCCTGTGCTTGGAGTTGTTCAAACATGGAGCAAGTTACTGCAGTGGTGGAATTACTGCTCAAAGTGCCACGGGCAATGTTTCCACGAGCTGCAGCTGAGGGTGTTTACAGTTACCTAATATTTAAAACAATGTCTCAGCAGCACTTAGGCTGGAGGGAATTTTTGTTATAGAAAAGTCTGGTCCCCTTGATACAAACGTTGCTATTTGTCATCCTGTGTGGATTTGTGATTTCCTTTTACTGGTCTGTAATGTGTGCTCTAAGCATGAATTAATTTATATAGTTACCAAAAGCAGTGGTGATCACCAGGCTGCAATTTGCTCTCTGGCTGTAAACAAGGAAAACAAATCTACCACAAAATATATCTCCCATGGTGGGATAATGTGATTTATCCCATTATTAGCTCTTATTCTAAAAGCAGATTAAATTGGAGTTTTTTCAGAATGGTTATTGGAGTGTTTCAGAATGGTTTTCCTCAGAATCTGCTGATGATAACCCAAGTGAGGAGGCAGCTCTGCTGCTTGTCCTCCCTCACAAATAAGACTTGTGCAGACAATAAAAATAAAGATTTCTGCCCAAGGACATCTCTGATGAACACTGTGGTCAGAGTGGCACTTCTCCTGTCCTTGCAGGAAGCTGGAGACAACAACCAGTTCTGCTGGAGGAACTTGTTCTCCTGCATTAACCTGCTGAGGATCCTCAACAAGCTGACCAAGTGGAAACACTCCAGGACAATGGTAAGGGGGTGTCCCCTCCCTGAGACCCTCCAGCATTCCACCTGGAGCACATCCTGGCTCTGCACAGTGGGTTCAGCCCAGCCTTCTGCTCAGGGTTTCTAGTGGGAGTGCTGGAGCTTCTGCTATTCATTATCTTCCCTTTTCTCTTTCACACATTGAGCCTTAAATGTAGAAATACTTATTCTCCTGCAAATAACATTATTGCTGTGACCTTCAAGTGTTGGTTATGTTGAACACTCCTCTTCTCCCCTCTGGGGCTTTGAAGCCCCATGTTGGTTGTGTTTGTAAGGAAAATTAATCCACAAACACCAGAGGTTTATGTTCAAAAAGGAGACAAAGGAGTCCTTTTTGCTTTATTTGAATAAAGGGAGAGGCCATGGGGCATTGCCCTGGGTTCTCTCAGATTTTTGGAGGATGCAGCCTCCTTTTTATCCCAATTTCCTGGCCCTTTTCCCTCCCTCCCCATTGGCTGAGGTACTTGAGAGGCACAGACTTCCTGGAACACCTGACATTCCTCTCTAATGTACAACCCTCCCTTTTAATTTTTAATTCTTACAGAATTCATAGTTTTCCCCCATTGCCTCTTTCATCTTCCAATATCCAATTTCATTTACCAGCAAACCTACAGTTTGTTTGTAAAGGCAAATCCCCTTCATCAATCAGTGGAATCCCTTCCATTGTTTCTTTTGGTGCTAACTTTACAAACAAGCTGTAGATCTGATGGTAGGTAAAGACAAATATAACATTCCTCTCATGCTGAACACTCCTGCTCTCTCTCTGGCCCTTTGAAGCCCTGTGCAGAGTGTTGGTTGTGTTGAACACTCCTGCTCTCTCTCTGGGGTTTGATGCCCTGTGCAGAGTGTTGGTTGTGTTGAACACTCCTGCTCTGTCTCTGGGGTTTGAAGCCCTGTGCAGAGTGTTGGTTGTGTTGAACACTCCTGTTCTCTCTCTGGCCCTTTGAAGCCCTGTGCAGAGTGTTGGTTGTGTTGAACACTCCTGTTCTCTCTCTGGGGTTTGATGCCCTGTGCAGAGTGTTGGTTGTGTTGAACACTCCTGCTCTCTCTCTGGCCCTTTGAAGCCCTGTGCAGAGTGTTGGTTGTGTTGAACACTCCTGTTCTCTCTCTGGGGTTTGATGTCCTGTGCAGAGTGTTGGTTGTGTTGAACACTCCTGTTCTCCCCTGAGGCTCTCTGTGGCCCACAAGCCCCAGGTGCTGGTGCCCAAAGCAGCACAGTTTGTGTGGCTGCCCTGAGCACTCTGCATTACTCACTGCTCATTTCCTGGCAGATGCTGGTGGTGTTTAAATCAGCCCCCATCCTGAAGCGTGCCCTGAAGGTGAAGCAGGCCATGATGCAGCTCTATGTGCTCAAGCTGCTGAAGATCCAGACCAAGTACCTGGGGAGGCAGTGGAGGAAGAGCAACATGAAGACCATGTCAGCCATCTACCAGAAGGTGCGGCACCGCATGAACGACGACTGGGCCTATGGCAATGGTGAGAGCTGCCAGCCCCATCCCTGTGTCCTGCTGAGAGGGACAGGAAAGGCAGGAGCTTCTAAACCCCTCCCTCCAAATTATTATCATTTTGAAATTGAGGGGCTCTCAGGCAAAGAGATGGGAATTAGGAATAACAGTTCTGTACTAGGAACATCAAAATAGAAATGCAGTATTACACAGAACAATCCCAACCCTGCCAGAGTCAGAATCCAAGCTGACACCCGTCAGTCAGTCAGGGTGTTGGCACAGTCCCATTCAATGGTGGCTGCATCCTCCTGCATGGCAGATGTGGTTCAGCTGGAGCAGTGCTCCTGGAGAAGGTGCAGTTTCCTCTGAAGGTGCAGGGATGATGTGGAAAGGTCTGGTTTTCCTCTGGAATGCAGTGGGAAGAAGGTGCCTTGGTGTCCAAAATGTCAGTTTTTATCTGGGTAGGAAAGGCTTGGCTCCTCCCCTGGCTGGAGCATCTCCCATGGGATGATGGAATTTTATCAGTCATGGCCTGGGACTCACTGGCCATGAACAGGAGATATCTCCTGGAGGGAGGATGGGCTGTGGAAAGATAAAGATGATTGCCCAGCTGGTTTAAAGATGGCCCATGAGCAGATAATGTGTGCCAGGAGATCAGGGGCACTGCCCCAGCTGGGTTAACAGATGGGGACAGAACTCACATTGCTGGGCACACCAACCCAACACAGCCTGCCCCTGCCTTTGCACTCTGTGCACGTTCTAAATAGAGAGAAAACAAAGAAACACAGTGAAAGTTCACTAAAAATCCTTCTGTAAGCTGTAGACTGTGTTATACTAAAAATTCCTTTAAAAAAAAACTATAGAGGGCTGAAGTGTCTGAAAGATACTTTATACCCCCCCCCCAAAAAAAAGAAAGGATTTCTGTCCCGAGAATGAAGTATAAACAAAAAAAAAAGAGAAATGAAAAGAACTTTTGCTTTTAAACAGTTCATTCTTAAAAGTTAATACCCCATAGCCCATAAACACAGTTCAATAGATCTGTGAAAATAGGAGTTAGTGAAAAGTAAAGCCACAAAAGAACTGGTTTTTTTCTTCTTGTAGAAAAAACCTTATAACCAAACTAAAAAAAAGATTATTTAAGTTAGTAAATAACTGAAGTGTTTCTGTATGCTGTTAAGAAAGTGTGGAAGGGGGGAGGAGGGTGTAGTCTAAAGGTTTCATTCTGAATTTATTATTTTCTTTGTGTTGTTTATAAGGTTTTTTTTTCCTTTACTACCCTTTAAGTTTTAAGCCTACCTTGCTTTCACTCATAATTCTATCTCACAACAAAAAATAATTATATTGAAATTAACAAATCTAAACTATAACACTTATTAATACATTAACCAAATAAAATCAAACTAAACCAAAGCACAACCAGCTTCACTTGGTTTGCCCTAAAACCTTTAAAATTGGGGTTTTTTTTTGAAGTTTTATGACACCTTCAGATTTAGAGCTTTGAAAATACTGGGATATTTTCATGTTACCTGTTTGGATAATATTACACAATGTTATAGTTATTGCAGCTTTTCAATATCATTCACAGCTGTATTTGCCCAAATTTTAAAAAAAATGGGGTTGGGAGCTCATAATAAGATCAGGAGGTTTTAAATGTTTTAAAAGTTGATCCTTGCTTCAGTGGTCAGTGGAGATTTTCAATAAAAGTGATGGGGTATTTGTGAAAAAATATAATATATTATATTATATTATATTATATTATATTATATTATATTATATTATATTATATTATATTATATTATATTATATTATATTATATTATATTATATTATATTATATTATATTATATTATATTATGTAATATAATGTAATATAATGTAATATAATGTAATATAATGTAATATAATGTAATATAATGTAATATAATGTAATATAATGTAATATAATATATATTATAAAATTATAACTATAATAGAGATAAATAATAATAAGTGAATAATATAAAATATAAATAAAATAAAAAATAATAACTAATACAATATATGGGTAGTTATAGAGAGTCCTTAAAGCAGGAATAATTACATTTTGATGAGATATCTTAAATTCCAATGCACCCATAATGGGATTTGGGTGGGAATAATGATAATTAGGAGCGATTGGTTAATTGATGAACCTCCAGGCTGCGAGGGGCGATGTCAGAGCGATGTTTCCCACCCTGCATTGTCCCTCCTGCCCCGCAGACATCGACGCCAGGCCCTGGGATTTCCAGGCTGAGGAATGCACGCTGAGAGCCAACATCGAGGCGTTCAACAGCCGCAGGTACGACAGGGAGCGGCGCTCCGAGTTCGCCCCGGTGGACAACTGCCTGCAGAGCGTGCTGGGGCAGCGCCTGGAGCTGCCCCGCGACTTCCACTACTCGTACGAGCTGTGGCTGGAGAGGGAGGTGTTCTCCCAGCCCATTCGCTGGGAGGAGCTGCTGCACTGCCACTGACTGCAGCCTGCCCGGGACGGGCAGCAGCCTTGGGCTGGGGAAAAATGGGTTTGAGCTTTGCCAGGCACAGAGACTCTGCAGACGCCTCTTTTTGGAGGTGCTGCTGTGACTGCAGAGGGGCCACGGAGGAGGTTCCAGGGGAGCTCAGAGCTCGGTGTGAGGATTCCCAGCTGGGAACTCCATCCCTTGTTGTTTTGGTTCCATCCTGGTTTGTGGATGTGCTTCCAGCACCACCCTGGGATTGGGATGGGCACAACATTCCTTTCCCTGGGCTGTGATCATAAAGGGGCCACGGAGGAGGTTCCAGGGGAGCTCAGAGCTCGGTGTGAGGCTTTCCAGCTGGAAATTCCATCCCTCCCTGGTTTGGATCCATTCTGGTTTGTGGATGTGCTTCCAACACCACCCTGGGATACCAGGAGCACTGACTGTTTTGGGATGGGCACAACATTCCTGTCCCTGGGCTGTGACCATAAAGGGGCCACGGAGGAAGTTGTAGAGTGAGCTTAGGTGTGTCTGTAATTTGGTGTGAAGATTCCCAGCTGGGAATTCCACCCCTCCTTGGTTTGGATCCATTCTGGTTTGTCATGTGCTTCCAACACCACCCTGGGATACCAGGAGCACCAGGTTGGTTTGGGATGGACACATTTCTGTCCCTGGGCTGTGACTGTAAAGGGGCCACAGAGGAGGTTCCAGGTGAGCTCAGAGCTCAGGTGTGTCTGCTGCTTGATGTGAGTGAGGATTCCCAGCTGGGAACTCCATCCCTCCCTGGTTTGGATCCATTCTGGTTTGTGGATGTGCTTCCAGCACGTGGTTTGGGATGGACACAATATTCCTGTCCCTGGGCTGTGACTGTAAAGGGTCACAGAGGAAGCTGCAGAGTGAGCTCAGATGTGTTTGTAGCTCAGTGTGAGGATTCCCAGCTGGGAACTCCATCCCTCCCTGGTTTGGATCCATTCTGGTTTGTGGATGTGCTTCCAGCAGGTGGTTTGGGATGGACACAGCATTCCTGTCCTGTCCCTGGGTCCCACAGCCCTGGGTGGGTCCTGCAGGGTCCCCTGGACACCCACCCACCCTCTGCACCTCTGCTTCCCTCCACCTTCACTCACCTTTCTTCAGCTTGTGTTTGGAGCTCCCATTTCTCTCCTCTCTGAGTGTCATGATGATTCCACAATCCTCTTTGCCCCTTTCCAGCCCTGAGGAGACAACAAATACCAGGGTAAATAACCTGATTTTTTACACAGATTTTGGGGTGTTTGGGGGAATGTCTGTGCCCTGAGAGGGGAAAGTGCTTTGGTGAACAATTTATGAGTTAAAGAGTGGATTCTGTGGTCCCTGCATTTCAGAATGAATAGGATATTGAGCTGTAAACTTTCTATGAGTTTAATAACTTAATACTTAAATTAAATAATGAACACTACTCTTGGGTGAAGCTGTGTTGCATGAGGGTGGCATTTGTCAAAGCATTGTGTGTTCATATAGGGCAGGGAAGCCCTAAATAAACAAGTGTTTGTTATGGCAAGATTTGTGCTAATTGCTTAAATAATTAATTAACATGGGAATGTTTCTTTCATGGGGTTTGTTCAAGGCCTTGTCCATGGAAATGGCATTAAACCTTTTAAAACCTTTTAAAATACACTTTTGTTCAAAATAAAAGAACTTTTAATGGGTAACTCTTTATTTAAGCTTTTTCTTGCAGTGTCTTAATTTAAATGTTTCTTTTTTATTATTTATTA
The DNA here is from genome assembly GCF_029582105.1 of Oenanthe melanoleuca. Lineage (NCBI taxonomy): Eukaryota > Metazoa > Chordata > Aves > Passeriformes > Muscicapidae > Oenanthe > Oenanthe melanoleuca. The sequence goes on along the minus strand of NC_079334.1, from coordinate 68,646,015 downwards.
TTTTTAAGGACAAAAACATCCCCCAAACTCAGCCTTCATCCCTGCCCATCTCCACTCAAGGAAAAATTGAATTAATTACTAAAGAATCTTAGAAAAGCCCTTGGTATTTGGCTCAAACCCCTTTTTTCCCAAAGTGTCTTTTTTCCCACAATATGTTGAAAAAAAAATAACCAGTACATACCCAATGTGCATTTTTCTATATTTTATTTTTAAATTGTGCTTTTCAGTTATTTTTACTGAGAGAAATTAGAACTACAAATCCTTACCTGAATGTCTGGGTGGTGGAGGATGGTACAAATTTATCCTGGATTACAATTTATTCAAACCATCACCACAAATTTTCTGCTTCCCAGAGAGAGAGATCACAGAAAACCTGAACCTCTGCATAGAAAAGTGACTTAGGGAGAGCCTACACCTTTATTTGAAATATTTATGTCCCATCCTGGCAAGCAAGCAGCAGTTTCAAACTTTTTTGGTTTTTTGTTTGTTTTTTTTTTGGTTCACAGTGAGGATTTTCTCCTGCTTAAAAATTCTCAAAATTTTTAGGGGGACAGCAATTAAAGAATAATAATTTTATATGTTCAGCAAGGCAGTTTCAGAACCAAGTTTTGGGTGGTTTCTGCACAGCTGGAGGAACATCTGTTATCTCACCCCAACAGCACTGTTGGTTCCAGGAAGCCTCCAGTGTTCCTGTTGTAACTGCAATAAAGAACTTTTTTTGTTTTCACCCTACAGGTGGTTGCTGAAAGTTTTGCCGTGGGTTTTTTTTCTTCAGCACCTCAGCACAAATTCTTCAGTTTCCTAGGGATGTAAAGCATATAGAATTGAGTTATTAATTTCTCAGTCTTCTCCAAGCAACTTTCGAGCTGGTTGGTGAATTTAATGCAAATTTCAGTGAGGGATAAAAGGCTACGAAGGTACAAAGTTCCTTTCAGAGTTGTGAGAGAGTGATCCCCAAAAAAAAAAAAAGAAGGGGGGGATTCAGCCTTTATCTGTTCAGTTTGACAGTGTTAAAAATATATATTTTTTCTATTTTCTCTATTTCTGTGAATTTTTCCATAAAAATAACAACACTGGGATGTCCTGGCTGACTATATTTATCCACTTGTAACCACAGAAGTGACTGTTTGAGGTCAGGCTTATTCTACTCTGGAGTTTGAGAAGCTTCCCTTAATAATTTATCAAAGCCTTGCTTGTGTAAACAGCAGCTTGTTCTGCAGCCAGGTCCAAGCACTGTCACAAAACACAATATTTGATGTTTTTTTGTCTCCTTGATTGAACATTACAGTGCTCTGTGCCTTCCTTTTTGCCTCCACAATTACAACGTGGCCTCCTCTTTGCTAAAAGATAATTAGTGTAATTATGATTGTTTCTTTAATGCTGTGTGGTTTATCAATATAAATGACACAAATTTTCCCTGAACAGAGAGGAAATAAAATTTTTATTATTTTTCTTTCATTATCCAAGGCTCATTCAAGAGAATTTTACTCCCAAATCTGCAGACTTTTTTTCCACACTACCAAATCTTTTTATTATTAGGGAAGAAGGAAGTTTCCTTATGCAGCAGAGAGCACATTTAGAGAGGTTAATGTTAAAAATAATCCCATGATCTAAGACTCACTGATATGTTTGTTGGAGTTTGGCAATATTGCAATCATAAGCTATATTTTTTTTTCCATAAGGGAATTCAGCTCCTACTGATTTTTTTCACTTGTGCCTATTTTTTTAATGCTTTGCAAGTGAAAATCTGGTGCTGAGTGATGCAGGAGAAACTCCTCTCTCCCATATTTTTTTTTTTCCAAATTTAAAAAATCACCCCACCTTTAGAAGCATTACTACCTTGGATAAAACTTTTGTGTCTAAAAAAGGTGCAGAGAACAAAATTAACCCTTCATGTCCCTATCCCTCCCTCAGACCCTTCTGCCTCCATCTATTCCCTGTGTCTCCGGCCTTGTTTTATGGTGATTTATTGGAAATACCCAACCTCCATTACATATGATTTTCAGGACCTGTTGTCCAATGGCTCTGGAAGGAGGCAAAGCAAAGGTTGTTTTTGAAATATTTTTGCGGTGAAGGAGGCTGAGTCAGATTAAACAGAGACTCTCCCGTGTCACACAGCGATAACGTGAATATTCCACTAAGTCCAGCAAACGCCAATCTTTCCAAAACCTTTGCAAAGCACGACTTGCTCCCCTCCTCCTCTCAGCTCAAAGCTGTCGCGGCGGCGATTTTCTCGCCTCTTTGTGACATTTCCCTGGGGATTTTAGCAGTGGGTGGCACACGGGCGGTAATGGCGGCGCCCGCTCCCCTCAGCGCCCTCATCCCCCTCAGAGCTTTTCCCGCCCTTTTCCCCGTCACCAGCGCAGCGGCGGGAACATCGCTGGTCCCGCCCACTCAGCAGCTGATTGGACAATGGGCGGGTGCCTCAGCAGCTGACTGGATATATGAGCTGTCAATCAGAAGCTGATTGGATACGAGCTGTCAATCAGCAGCTGATTGGACAAATGAGCTGTCAATCATAGCATACCCCCCCGCCCCGTCGCTATGACAACGCGACGCTGAGGGGAAGGAGGCGAGGCCGTGGCGGCTCTGAGGGGGAAGAGGCGCCGCGGCCGCTTCAGAGCCGCGGGGATGTGGGGACGGGAAGGTGAGATTCTGCCATTTCTAGGTGAGATTCTGCCATTTCTACACGGGGCAGAAAAAGGGATCAGGAGGGACCTACTTCCCTGACAGGAAGGTGCAGCTAAATGGGGGGTCGGGCTCTGCTCCCAGCCTCAAGTTGTGCCGGAGGTTTAGAGTGGATATCAGGAAAATTCCTTCCCTAAAAGGCTTGTGCAGCCCTGGCACAGCTGCAGGGTTGGATGGAGCTCCCATGCCTGGAGGGATTTCAAAGCCCTGTGGATGTGGCACTTGGGGACACTTGGGGTCAGTGCTGGCCTTGGCACTGCTGGCTGGATTTGGTCTTGGAGGTCTTGTCCAGAATTCTGTGACTGCAAACCTCGAGGGCTTTGCTGAAAAGCTCAGATTCCTGGAATCTGACAATTAGCAGCTGATTTTGCTGAAAAGCTCAAGAGTCCTGAATCTGACTGATTTCACAGGTGAGTATCACCTTTTAGGGATGACCCCTGGACCTGTTTTTGCAAGGCACTAATTATTTTTTCCCTTTTTCCCTTAAAAGTTTAGCGAGGACCGACGCAGACACTGTGCTTTATTCACACTGTGTAACTAACCGTGTCATTTTGTGTTGCAGGGTCCATCTCCAGGGCTTGATGTAGAGTCCCAGCTGCTCCTTTAAAGGACTCAGCCATGGTAAAACACCTTTGATCCTTCAGAAGTGTTGATAACCCTTTTTTGAGGAAAAGGTTTCATATCCAAAAGATTCACAAATTCACTTTGTGTGCAAGTATAAACCTAATTCTGATTTTTAGCTTTTTTTTTTGTTTTTGGCTGCAGGCTGTAAAATTTTGTACACAATTTTGTAAAATTTTGCATATAAACCCTGTGAGCATCTTTGATATTTGGAAAGATCAGCTACAAACTGAATTCCTACCAGGAACCTACAAGTGCTCACAAAACCCACCAGAGACCCGGGGTAAACAAGGAATGGGACTCAGGTGACTGAGTCAAAATCCATGAAGGGGGAACATTCCAGCATGTGAAGTATTTCACAAATTCTGTCCAATTAAAGTCTGTGAAAGAGGCTTGTTGCCATCTCAAACATATGGCTGAGCTCAAGTAGTTTCATTCTGCAAATAATCTGCCATCATCTGCAATTTACACTCTTATTTTCTCTCTTTTTTTGCTTCTTTAATAGAGGGTTTGTGTGTTTTAATAGAAAATTTGATTTTCTAGAAATTTTTATATAAATTCTTTTTTTTACCTTTTCATATTCTTTCACACCGTGGTCCCAGCTGATTCTGAGGATTGTGGCCTTTACTCTTTTCTCACCCCTCACAGCACAAATGTTTGTCCCTTTTGCACTGAGAAGTGCTGAGCTGTGAAAGGAGTTTTTAGGAATTCTAACATGGGAAATATGTGGGTTTGGGTTTGTGTAACCACAGTGGTGGGAGGGCAGCTCCATCCCAGATCCATGGAAACTGTGGGAGGGTGTTCTGCTTTCCTGCTTTAAGATCCAGAGTCACAAACAGCCACACAGGAGTGGATGAACACAGGCCAAGTTACTGCAGGACTGCATCCTCATGTGGTAATTAAAAAAAACAATCAGTGGAAAAGAATGTTTGGCTTCCATTGTGCACAAACCTTTTTTTAGCCAGATGGAAGCACAGGGGGACAGTGATTAGCTCAGTCTGGTTTAGAGGTTCTGACAGCCTGCAGAGCAAACAGGGGTTGGGTGGAAGTTTTATTAATGCTTGGAGTCCTTCCATAAAATCACAAAGTGCTGGGGTCTGGGTGAGGGGCTCTGAGCTAAAGCTTGAGCCAGGACTAAGAGGGAATAAAACAGCTGCTCTGGGATGTCTTGGGATCATGGAATCATGGGATGGTTTGGGCCGGAAGGACCTTAAAGCTCATCTAATTCCAACCAAATTCTACTGTCCCAAATTTCTCCAAGCATTGTCCAGCATGGCTTTGGAAAATTCCAGGGATCCAGGGGCAGCCAATTCTCTGGCAATTCCAGCCCAGCCAGGAATTCCTTCCCCAATCTCCCTTTCCCAGTCTGAAGCCATTCCCTGTGTGCTGTCCCTCCATCCCTTGTCCCCAGTCCCTCTCCAGCTCTCCTGCAGCCCCTGCAATGTGCTGGAAGCTCTCCCTGGATCCTTCCCTTCTCCAGGCTGAGCACCCCCAGCTCTCTCAGTCTCTCAGCCTGGAATCCTCTACCCAGAAATGAGACACCAAAGACCCAAAACTGAGTGGCTTTGTGGTCATTTTCTCTCTGCAGGCAGGCAAAGGCAAAGGCAAAAAACCCAAGAGTAAAGGCAAAAGGGCCCCCAAAATTCCAAAGGATGTGAAAGAAGTGTTTGTCTTCAGCCCAGCTGCCATGCTGAACGCTTACTACATCTCTCACAACGCTGCTGCCTTCCTGGAATTCCGGGGCTATCCCTGGCCTGGCTCTCTCAAAAAGAAGGGGAAGAAAAAGATGTGAGCTCACCCAAGTCCCTGGTGAAGACTCTGCTGTGATTAAACCCACCCTGGCTCTGCAGTGATCAGCTCAAATATTTTCCTGTGTCTGTACAAAGACACTTTTATTGCAGCTCATGCACAGTGACAAAGGGCAGGGACACTGTGCCATTGTCACTTCACCCTGTCCTTGCTGGGGCTGGGTTCCCCCACCCTGCTGCCACTCCTAGGGATGGGCTGAGTCCCTGAGACCTCCCGAGCTCAGGAAGGATTGACAGGGTCAGTCATGAGAGGGGAGATGGGAGAGGGGCTCAGCCTGGAGAAAAGGGGCATCAGAGGTGACCCTGTGGCTCTGCACAAGTCCCTGACAGGAGGGGACAGCCCCAGGTCAGGCTCTGCTCCAGGAACAGAGACAGGAGAGGGAACAGCCTCAGGGTGGAATCCGCAGGAATTTCCCCATGGAAAGGGTGGGCAGGGGTTGGAACTGCCCAGGGAGGGTTGGATCCCCATCCCTGGAGTGTCCCAGGAATGTCAGGATGTGGCACTCAGGGTGACAAGGTGGGGGTCAGTCACAGCTTGGACTGGATGATCCTGGAGAGCTTTTCCATCCCAAATGATCCTGGGAATGTGACTTAGGCCTGTCAGGGATTCTGAGATGGGATGTTACACCCAGCAGAGGTGGTGATGAGCCCCCACCCCCAGGCTGTCACTCACTGTGACCATTCTCAGCCCAACATCCTGGCTGGAGACCCAAGTTCTGAGCCCACAAATTCCACATCACATTCAAAACGTTTTTGCTGCATTTCCTCCATGGGTGTTCAACACAGCCCTGGGGAAATCATGAAGCTGAGAAGAGCTGTGCATCTCTGCCAGGCCTTTCCACCCCTCTGACTTCCAGCTACTTTCCTGTTCCAGGTAACAGTCAATTAGCATCAACCCAAGCCAATAAAGGCCTGGAAATCCCCCAGCCTAAAATATTCCCTCTCTGAGGAGGTTTTGACCAGGGAAAATCATAGTTGGTGGCATTACTTGTCAGCAAGCTGCTGTCATTTGTAGCTTGCTGCAAACTCCACTGGGTTTGTTTCATCTACATGTGGTACAACTCACCCCAAAAACCAATATAAATATGTTTATGAAGGGTTGAATTTAGAGCAATTTGGTTGCAGAGGAAAACAGCCATGTAGCCATTTTTGCTGTTATTATTATCTCTAGGAATATGACTATGAAAGCATAAAAATAACACTCAAGAAAATGTGGTATAAGGAAAAGAGAGGGAAGGGATAAGAGAAGGATCTCACCCACAGGTCTCGTGATGAGAGCTGGTTGTTGCAATCTCAGTGTCTGTTGGTCCATCTGGTGTTCAGGGTGGATCCAGCAGGTGAGGAGGGGAAATCCTGAAGAAATGGTGGGAGGAATGCACAGAACACAAAATCTGGGTTTATTTTCACTCAGGCTCAGGTGTGGATGGTGGAATGCTGTGGGTCACACTTTGGGACTCTGACACCTCCAAAGGTGAAGGTGCTGCCTTTTGTACCAGCACAGTTCACCAAGGTGAACTCCTTGGGCTACCTGTGAATGTCCTGACATTCCAGGGCAGGGAGTGATCCCAGCTGAGATCCCTAGAACAGGGACAAAGGGGCAGTGCCCTACTCACACCTGATAAAGGGTCCCTTCTCACTTTGTGCTCCTTGGCACAGTAACTTGTCCCCTGGATGTTTGAGCTGCCAGCATCACTCTCTCTCTCTTGTGGATCCATTTTTTTCCCCAATCCCGGGATAATTGTTGGAAGTAGCACCTTTGTCTTATCTCCAATTACTGGGTGGCTCTGCTGGTCACAGATGGTCACATATATCTGTGATCACCAGTTTTCAGTTTTTGCAGATTTCTATAGTGGGCAAAAACCCTTTGATGATTTCAGCAATGTCTAAGCCACGAGCCACTTCAGCCTCTCCTAACATGTCAAGAAAATAATCACAGGATCATTAAAAATGGAAAGATCACCAATTGTGTTGGGTTGATGTGACCAGCAATGTGAGTTCTGTCCCCATCTGTTAAACCAGCTGGGGCAGTGCCCCTGATCTCCTGGCACACATTATCTGCTCATGGGCCATCTTTAAACCAGCTGGGCAATCATCTTTATCTTCCCACAGCCCATCCTCCCTCCAGGAGATATCTCCTGTTCATGGCCAGTGAGTTCCAGGGCATGACTGATAAAATTCCATCATCCCACTGGGAGATGCTCCAGCCAGGGGAGGAGCCAAGCCTTTCCTACCCAGATAAAAACTGACATTTTGGACACCAAGGAACCTTCTTCCCACTGCATTCCAGAGGAAAACCAGACCTTTGCACATCATCCCTGCACCTTCAGAGGAAACTGCACCTTCTCCAGGAGCACTGCTCCAGCTGAACCACATCTGCCCCTGCAGGAGGATGCAGCCACCATTGAATGGGACTGTGCCAACACCCTGACTGACTGACGGGTGTCAGCTTGGATTCTGACTCTGGCAGGGTTGGGATTGTTCTGTGTAATACTGCATTTCTATTTTAATGTTCCTAGTAAAGAACTGTTATTCCTAATTCCCATCTCTTTGGTGAGAGCCCCTTAATTTCAAAATGATAATAATTTGGAGGGAGGGGTTTACATTCTATATTTCAAAGAGAAGCTCCTGCCTTTACTGGCAGACACCTGTCCTTCACACCAGGACACCAATCCAGCCATGAACCCAGCCCTGTGTTGAGCAGCCCTCAGGAGGGACACGCAGGCTCTGGGTTTCCTGTTTCTCTGCTGATCAGCTGCCTCTGGCCGGCTCTGATGACACAGGGATGTGGTTTGCAGCCCCACTTTGCTCTGAGCTGTGCACCTACATCTCCTCTCAGCCTTCTCTCGTGTTCTCACTTCCCCACCACCCCCCAGGAAGTCTCTGGTCACGGCAGCTCGCAGTTATTTCCTCCATCACCAGCTTTCTAAAGCCAGACATCTCTTGGAACCTCTGCATTCTGCATCTCCAGCTAAGAAATCAATTAAAAACCCAAATATTCCACTTTTGTATGGTATATTTACCATACAGAACTTTCAGGGACAGATGTTTGTGAGCACTGAAGTAGGAACTGCATAATGTTGTAAAGGATGGGTAAAAGTGAGCAAGGTTATTTTTACATCTGTGGTAAACTGGAGCTACAATAGTTTCAAAACTCCCAGTATCCAAAATCTACTGGAATATTTATGAACTGACAGTAAATATTATCATGTGTTCTCTCTTTAACACAAATTCTGATTTCAGCATGATGCCACTGAACCCAGCAGTGAAGTGCAAAGGACAAAGACTCTGCTTTTCACTTCTTTGACAGCAGATGAGAAAACCCTCCCAACAATCCCAAACTGAGAAATCAAACACTTCTTTTTTCACTCCTTTTTTCTTTTACCTCTCAGCTGAATCTTGCATGCAATCCCATCTCCCTGATGGTTAATAAAGACAAAAAATACGTAAGTTTGGACTTCAAATGGCTGGATTTGCTTAAAAGTGCTGCAGGCTGTGCCATGACTTTTGTGGATGTGACTCCACAGAGTCCCCACAGCTGCAGGGGGACATTTGCAGCTATTCCTGCTTTATCCCAACCTGTAAAATTCAGATGTGATTTTATAGGGAATCCCCACAGTTCCATTGGGACATTTGCAGCTATTCCTGCTTTATCCAACCTGTAAAATTCAGATGTGATTTTATAGGGAATCCCCACAGTTACATTGGGACATTTGCAGCTATTCCTGCTTTATCCCAGCCTGTAAAATTAGATGTGATTTTATAGGGAATCCCCACAGCTGCATTGGGACATTTGCAGCTATTCCTGCTTTATCCAACCTATAAAATTCAGATGTGATTTTATAGGGAATCCCCACAGCTACAGGGGGACATTTGCAGCTATTCCTGCTTTATCCAACCTGTAAAAATTAGATGTGATTTTATAGGGAATCCCCACAGCTGCATTGGGACATTTGCAGCTATTCCTGCTTTATTCAACCTGTAAAATTCAGATGTGACTTCACAGAGAGTCCCCACAGCTACAGGGGGATATTTGAAGCTATTCCTGTTTTATCCCAACCTGTAAAATTTGGTTCTCAGATGAGCATTTCTGGGGTGTAGGATTTATGGTGAATAAATCCTGCTCTGCCCAAATCCACCAAGAGTTTTGTTTGGGGAATCTGCAAGCTGGATTTTCCCTTTTTGTGTCACAGCTGAAGGAAATCCTGGAGTTCCACGTGTCAGGTCTTGCAGGGAGTTCCCTTTTTGCAGAGTTTGGTTTCCTGTGCTCTGCTGCCACTGCTGGCTCTCCTTTCCTGCAGGGAGTTGTGTACCAGAGCCCTGCTGGTGAAATTTTTAAAAATAATAAATTTAAAAATAAATATATAACTATAACTATAACTATAACTATAACTATAACTATAACTATAACTAACTATAAACATAAACATAAACATAAATATAAATATAAATATAAATATAAATATAAATATAAATATAAATATAAATATAAATATAAATATAAATATAAATATAAATATAAATATATGGAGATTATAACTATAAAATAAATATAGATATAAATATCAATATATACATATATAGTATATAAAATATTAATATATAAATATAAATATTTATATTTAAATATAATTAATATAAATATACATATAATTTAATTATAATTTTTAATTTTAATGTAATAATAACTATAACTATAACTATAACTATAACTATAACTATAACTATATGGAGATTATAACTATAAAACAAATATAGATATAAATATCAATATATGCATATATAATATAAAATATGAAAATATAAATATAAATATTTAAATACAATAAATATAAATATACATATAATTTAATTATAATTATAATTTTAATACAATTTTTCATAAATAAATATAAATATAAATATAAATATAAATATAAATATAAATATAAATATAAATATAAATATAAATATAAATATAAATATAAATATATCGAAATTCTAACTATAAAATAAATATAGAAATATCAATATATACATATATCTAAATGTAAAATATTACTACATAAATATTTATATTTATATTTAAATATAACAAATATAAATATACCTATAATTTAATTAAAATTTTTAATTTTAATGTGATTTTATATAAATATAAATATAAATATAAATATAAATATAAATATAAATATAAATATAAATATAAATATAAATATAAATATAAATATATCGAGATTATAACTATAAATAGATCTAGATAGAAATATAAAAATATTTATTTTTATATTATATATAAAATATTATGTATATTTTATATAAAATATTAACTATAAATATATAAATATAAATTGTTTAAAAATATATATTATTCACCACATTTGGAATGAGGATCTCCATAACAAAGAGGCTCCCATGGAGAATTTTTAAAGAAAAACTTCCTTGCAAGAGGCTCTTGATAGAGACAGCAGGGAGAAATAAAATAAAGTTCTCAGTGGGTTAACTCCTCTCTCCTTCACTCATTTCTCACTCTCCTCCCCTGGTGCCATTTCAAAAAGAAAAAAACTCAATTTTACTGTCTTTTTATAAAGCTCTGCTTTGCAAACTTCCTGTATATTTAAAAAATTACATAAGCTGTTTTTTTTTCTCTTTTTTGCTTCTGTAACTGTCATACAAAGGAGCAAAAGGGATGAAATTTTGGAACTGCCAGGAATGGTTTTCAGGCAGGCACCAAAGGCTCAGGGATGGGTTTGTTCCACCCTGGTGTGTTTCCCACTGGATAATTTTAATTTTCCAGTGGTTTTCAGGGAATTCAGGAGTCCTTCTTTTGGTGTCCCCTTAGAGGAACATTTCAGGGCCTTCCCACCTCAACAGCTTCAGACCATAAAAGGATCCTGGGGAGAAAACACATTGTTCCTAAAATTTTAATTTTTTATTTTTTTGGTTGTACATAATTTTGTCCAAAACATATATTTAACCATTTTAATAAAATAAAAGCCCTTAAAATTGATGTGCTCCTTTTAGGTTATTGCCACATGATTTCAGGAGAAACAACCAAAATGAAAATTTAAATTTAAGTCTGATACATTCACAACTAAGTTCAAGTAAACCAAGCATGAAATCTTTATAAAAAAAAAGTGCCAGCATTTGTCTTTGAGCTGTAACTGGCACTAAAAGAGAGAAATGTGTGAGAAAAAAAAAGGAAATATTTAATGGAACCATGGCTGCAGTGAATTCCTGGGAATCCTGTACCATGAGTGGAGCAGTTTGCTCCTTGGTGGAAATTCTCAACCTAAATATTCAAAAGCATTTACTGCTGAATATTTTTAATATTTTCAATATTTTTGGAGTATTTTTAATAGCTGAAAACACAAGGATAGGCCAATCCTACAGGAAATCTCAGCAGGGAGACAACAGCATATGGGTAATTGAAGAAAGCAAAAATGCTTAAAGCTGTTTAGTACAAGCTGAAAATTACATTGAATTTCAGAACTTTTTTTTTTTTTTTCTGCCTCAGGATGATTCAAATGGGTCATGCAACTCTTTTCCCACATCATTTAATAAGTTCTGTGAAAGATGGAGATAATCAGCCTGGAACAAGAGCTCTTTCTGTGCAGACCAAGATGTTAAATCAGAAGTTACAACACTGATATTTGATTTAAAGTTGTATCAGCGAAGCAATTAAATGCCAGTGATTATTGCAGCTGGGGTTTCCTGGAGTTTTCTCAGTGCTGACATGCTGATAAAAAAAGATTTAAAATTTAAAAAAGCTTTTTTAACATTTCTGTCTGCAGGGGATTTCTGCTCTGTGATGTTCGTGGTGCCACTGTGAGTTTCCCATCCTGGCTTTGGGGCAGAGATGCTCAGGGAGGATTTTGCTGTAAAATTGAATTATTTTCAGCAGAGAAGGGCAGGAGCCTGGTGAGGATGATGATGATTTCCTGCCTGTGGGGTTTGTTTGGGTTCTCAGTGATTTTATCAAGCCAGGGAAGTCCCAGGTGGGTTGTTCTGGAGCTTTCCAAGCTCTTACTCCAGTTGAGTTTGGTACAGGATCCAACTCCTCTGGAATGGCACAGCCTGAGGTGGGTCCTTGAAAGGTTCTGTCACCTGTTGTTTGGCTCCTGAGATATTTTATCAGGAAGAGCTTCCTGAAATTAAATACAATATTTAAGGGGGCACCTCCTAAGCATAGCTTGCACTTTGGGAGCTGTCCTAGCAGTAGCTCTGGTTTTTTAGAAATCTGCACACTTTTATAAATTCCTCCTCCTTTTCCATTGTCTTACATGCTGGGATGAGCTCTGGGCAGCCCAGGATTCTGGGATTCAGGACACCCAGAATCCATCCAGAGGGATTTTGATGGAACATTGGTGAGATCAATCCCTAATTGATAAGATTTTGCTGAGAAAGCACATTAAAATTAATGTAAGTTCTTTAATGTAAGTAATTTCCTCACATGGGAAATTAGCATGGCCAGGGCTTAGCCCTCAGGAATTTGGGCTAAAGGCCATGGAAAGGGGTGGGAGAAAATGGGAAAAACTCAAAACTCTGTGACTCTGGTGTGTTGGATGATGAGGGTAAGACTCTGGGATATTCTGTGTCTAAAGGGAGGCTGTGCCTTTGGGACAGCTCAGAGGACAAAAATAGGTGTGGGGTAAAACTGTGGGATATTCTGTGTCCAAAGGGAAACCAGCCAGGCTGAGCCTTTGGACAAAAAATGGAGTGCAGGGTAAAAAACTGTGGGATATTCTCAGTGTCTAAAGGGAAACCAGACAGTTTAGCACACCTGTGAGGACAGTGGTGCAAGGTAAAACTCTGAGATATTCTGTGTCTAAAGGAAAACCAGCCAGGCTGAACCTTTGGACAAAAAACGGGGTGCAGGGTAAAAAATTCTGGGATATTCTGTGTCTGAAAGGAAACTAGTCAAGTTGAACCTTTGGAGCACTTCAGAGGACAAAAACAGGGTGCAGGGTAAAAAACTCTGGGATAGTCTCAGTGTCTATAAGGAAACCAGCCAGGCTGAGCCCTTGGGAGCTCTTTGGAGGACAAAAACAGGGTGCAGGGTAAAAAACTGGGATATTCTGTGTCTGAAAGGAAACCAGCCAGGTTGAACCTTTGGGGCACTTCAGAGGACAAAAACAGGGTAAAACTGTGGGACATTCTCTGTGTCTAAAGGGAAACCAGACAGTTCAGCACACCTGTGAGGACAGTGGTGCAAGGTAAAACTCTGAGATATTCTGTGTCTAAAGGAAAACCAGCCAGGCTGAGCCTTTGGACAAAAAACGGGGTGCAGGGTAAAAAATTCTGGGATATTCTGTGTCCAAAGGGAAACCAGCCAGGCTGTGCTTCTGGAACACTTCAGAGGACAAAAACAGGGTGCAGGGTAAAAAACTTTGGGATATTCTCAGTGTCTGTAAGGAAACCAGGCAGGCTGAACCTCTGGGGACACCTTGGAGTACAAAAACAGGGTGCAGGGTAAAACTCTGGGATATTCTGTGTCCAAAGGGAAACCAGCCAGGCTGTGCCTCTGGAACACTTCAGAGGACAAGAACTGCGAATCGGGGAGTGGAGCAGAGCCGGGGAATTCTCTTATCTCTCCTGCCCAGGGGGGAGCTGACCCTGCTGACAATAACCGCGGGGTTATGGCAAAGACCCGCCCAGCCACGGGGACACGGCGACAAAAACACACCCTAAACATCCCTGGGGTGATCCCCCGAGGAAAGACTCTTCCCTTCTTCAGCCTCACCTTTGTCTCCCCATTAATTGTCCATAGAGATGCTTTGAGTTCCCTTCCCACCCAAACCATTCTGTGGTGGATCTTTATTTATATATATTTGAAAATAAGAAGTGAAAATAAGCTGAAAATGTCTGAGGAATGCCTGCAAAGGGGGAGAACTACATGTAAGGATCTAAATTGGAGAGAGGGAATATTCAAGTGAAATGTGCATTTGCAGATTTTAGAAATGTGCGTTTGCAGAGCCCAGAGATGCTGCAGGAATCCGAAATCCCCCCAGCAGCAGCTCTCCAAACAATCACAGATTTTGGGAACTACAATCTCTAACAGAGTTTTCACTACAGGAACCAGCCCCAAATCCAGCCGTGGGTTTGCTCAGCTCCAGAGAAGCTGAGGAAGGCAGAGCCAGTGCACCCCAAAATTCCCCCTGGAGTAGGAAAAACCATCCTGGCTTTTTATGCAAAAATGGCTCAGTGCAGGTTCCTGAACAATCCCACACGAAGGAAAGGAAATTTTCTTTTTAATCTGAAAAGATTAAAGAGGGAGAGAAGAAAAAGGCCAAGGAGCTGCAGCTGTGCTCTTCCCCCTCCCATCTGTACGGTCAAGGTTTGGAAAATGCTCTGTGTGGTCTCTCACTGGTTTGGTTTTTTTGGTTTTTGTTTTGGTTTTTTTTTTTTTGTTTGTTTGTTTTTGGGTTTTTGTTTTTTTTTTTTTGTTTTTTGTTTTTTGTTTTTTGTTTTTTGTTTTTGTTTTTTTGTTTTTTTGTTTTTTTTTTGGTTTTTTTTTTGGTTTTTTTTTTTTTTTTTTGTTTTTTGGGTTTTTTTTTGTTTTTTTTAGTTTTGGTTGGGTTTTTTTAGAAGATTTTTTTTGGGGCTTGTTTTTTTTTGTTTTGTTTTTTTGTTTTGTTTTGTTTTGTTTTGGTTTGGTTTGTTTTGGTTTGTTTTGGTTTGTTTTGGTTTGTTTTGGTTTGTTTTGTTGTTGGTTTTTTGGGGCTTTTTTTGGGGTTTTTTGGTTTTTTTGGGGTTTTTTTCACAGGTTGTCCCAGAGGTTGTGGACTCCACATCCCTGGCAGTGTCCAAGGCCAGGCTGGAGGAATCTGAGATAATGGCAGGGATTGGAACTGGATTCTCCCCAAATTCCCTCCCAAGCAAGCCCATTCCACCATTTTTCTCTGATTTCCCCTTCCCAGACCCAGGAATTTAAACATTTAAACCTTTCCCCATCCTTGTTCCTCCCCAAACTTTCCCTGAACACCGAATTTGGCATTTCCCAACCAGCCTCCAGCATTCCCCTGGCTCCTTTCCTCCTGCTGGCCACCTCTGCTCTCCCACTTGAGGCTTTCCCAAATTTTTCATGTAGGATTGTGGATTTCCAGGAGAGCAGTTTTCCAAAGAGAAAGGCTTGGTTTGTTCCCACTGAACAATGATGCCTATCTAAATGATATTTAGAATATTAGTATATTCTATAGGTATAGAATATATTAATATATTCATATAGGTATGGGACAAGATGGAGGTTTTGTTTTTTCTTCTTCTTCTTCCTGGGTATTTTTAATTTTAATTGCATAGAAAATGCCACATTGTGGGTCATGGGTGTTTGGTCATTGGGTCAAAAGTAAAAATAATTTAGCTGTTAGTTTTTAATGGGGCAATTAGGCCTTAAAAGAGCTTTTAATGAGCAAAACAGTGCTCAATTTTATTTTTTTTTTTTTTTTCATTTTTAGCTGGTTAGCTAGCAGTGCTGTAGCACTCACTGTACCATAAATAAGAATTAATAAACAACTGAGTCCAACACAAAACTCAGCCTCTCGTGCATCAATCCCTGATTAAAATAAAAAAAAAAAAAGATTCCCCAAGGCAGGAGAATTCCCTGGTGTCTGAGATTTGTGGGATTTTCCTGGCTCACCAAAATCCACTTTTTTCCAGGACCTTCCTCCTGTGGGGATCCCAAGGAATTTAAAACCCAAGGACTTTTTTTTTTTTTTTAAATCTGAAAATAAACACAAATGGTTCCTTAATGAAGAGACACCCCAAAAATATTTTGTTTTCCAGGCTGTTCTCAAGCAAATTCTGGGAATTCTTCTCCTGTTCCTGTTGTGTTTTCCATGTTATTCCTAAGGAAAAACAAATCCAACTTCAGGGAATATCAAGTCCCACCTCAAGGCACAAAACCCCCCCACTAATTTATATTTTTATTTCCCACCTCAAGGCACAAAAAACCCCACTAATTTATATTTTTATTATTTCCCTCAGCTCCTTTCCCTTTTTTGTTTTAAATCCTTCTCCTTTACTTTTCAGCTCCCAAAAACATGGAATTATTTCCATTGGAAAACACCTTTAACATCATCAAGTCCCATTGGCAGCCCTGGGACAGTGAGAGGTGGATTGTGAATTCCATAGAAAATGGAATTAATTTGTATTTTTAACTGGATTTTTCCACAGAAAATGGGGGAAAATAAACTTTAAAGTGGATTTTCCCACAAAAACACACATAAAAATGTAAATTTTAAACCTTATTCTCCCACAAAAAGGGGGACATTTCCCCTTTTTACTGTATCTTAAAAAAATAAAATAAAATAAAATTAAAATAAATATATAAATTCTGTTTTAAACTGTACTTTTTCCACCAAAATATAAGGGTAATGTTTCTATTTTATACTGGCTTTTTTCCCCACAATTTCCACTTTAAAATGGATTTCTTCCATCAAAACAAGGAAAGAAAAATCCATTTTAAATGTGATTATTTTCCACAGAAATAGAAAAAAACCCCATCAAAACTATTTAAAACAGATTTTTATTCAGAATTTTTGTTTGCAAACACGTTGTCCAGGAATTTACATTTTAAACTGGATTTTCCCAACACAAATACGGCAAAAAAAAATTTTTTTTGACTGATTTTTCTGCAACTTCCATTTTAAACTGGATTTTCCCCCAAGCAATATGGCCCAAAAAAAAAAAATCAATTTTAAACTGATTTTTCTGCAATTTCTATTTTACATTGGATTTTCCCACCAAAAAATATGGGAAAAAAACAAACAAACAAACAAACAAACAAAAAAAAACAAAAAAAAAAAAAAACAAAAAAAAAAAACCACAAACAAAACAAAAACAAAAACAAAAAAAAAAAAAAACAAAAAAAAAAAACAAAAACAAAAACAAAAAAACCAACCAAACAAACAAAAAACCAAAAAAAAAACCAAAAACAAAAAAACTGTAAAATAGATTTTAAATACTGATTTTTCTGCAACTTCCATTTTAAATTGGATTTTCCCACCAAAAATATAGCAAAAAAGAGAAAAGAAATCCATTTAAAACTGATTTTTCTGCAACTTCCATTTTACACTGGATTCTTCCACCAAAAATATAGCAAAAAAAAAATTTTTTTTTCAAATGATTTTCCCACAACTTTCATTTTACACTGGATTTTCTCCCCAAAAATATAGCAAAAAAAAAAATCAATTTTCAACTGATTTTTCCGCAATTTCCATTTTACATTGAATATTCCCACAAAAAAAAAAAAAAAAAAAAAAAAAAAAAAAAAAAAAGAGCAAAAAAAAACCCTAAACTGATTTTTCCACAACTTCCATTTTAAACTGGATTTCAAAAAAAAAAAAAAAAAAAAAAAAAAAATTCTATTTTACACTGATTTTTCCGCTAAAAAATATGGAAAAAAAAATTAAAAATGTGCCGAGGCCCCGCGTCCCTCAGGGCCCCTGAGGCGGGAACGGCCGCGACCTTCCCAACATGGCGGCGGCCCCTCGCCCCCCGCGGCCCCCCAAGATGGCGCCGCGACCTCCCGCTCATGGCCGCGCCCGCCGCCCTCGCCCTCCCCAAGATGGCGGCGGCGCGGCGCTATGACGCCATACGTCCCGCTCCCCCCCTCTCGCTGTCCCCGGCCTCCTCCGCCGCCGCCGCCGCCGCCGGTCCCCGCCTCCCGCGCTCGCCACCGCGGCGGCCGAGGGCGACTGGCGCCGCCGCCCCGCTCGCCCCGCTCGCCCGCCTTCCCTCCGCCCGCCGCGGCCCCGCGGCGCGGGCCCGCCGCAGCGCAGCCGCTCTGAGGTGAGCGTCCTACCGCGCAATCTCCTCCAGCCCCGGCGCAGCCGCACCAACGCGGGGCCCGCACCCGCTTCCCCCGGCGGCGGCCGGGCCGGGCCCGCGGGGGGAGCCGGGGCCGGGGCGGCGCTGAGGGGGGCGCGGGGCTGGGGGGGCTCGGGGGGCTCGGGGGGCTCGGGGCTGCGGCCCGGCCGGCCGGGGAGCCGGGCCCGCGGCCGCCGGCGTTGGCGGCGCTCGGCTTCGCCCTTCTTCCTGCTCTCCTCGGAGCCCCTTCTTTCCTGCTTGCAGCCCTCACCACCACCTTTTTTTTTTTTTCCTTTTTTTTTTTTTTTTTTTTTTTTTTTTTTTCTTCTCCATTATCCTTTTCTTTTCCCCCTTCACCTTCCCTTTTTTTTTTCTTCACCCCCCCCCATTTTTTGCCTTCACCCACTTTTTTGCTTTCACCCCCATTTTTTACTTTTCACCGCTTTATTTTTTCCCTTCACCCTCTCATCTTTTCCCTTCATTCCCTTATTTTTTCCCTTCATTCCCTTATTTTATTCCTTTACTCCCTTATTATTTTCCCTTTACTCCCTTATATTTTTCCCTTTATCCTTTATTTTTTTCACTCTTCACCCCCTCATTTTTTTACTCTTCACCCCCTTATTTTTTCCCTCCACCCCTTTTTTTTTTTCCCTCCACCCCTCATTTTTTTTCACTCTTCACCCCCTTTTTTCCCCTAACCCCCTCTTTTTTTTTCTTAACCCCATTTTTTTCCCTTCATCCCTCATTTTTTTCCCTTCACTCTCTTTTTTTTCCCTTCACTCCTTTTTTTCTTTTACTCTTTACGCCCTCATTTTTTCCCCCTAACCCCTTCTTTTTTTCCCCTTAACCCCTTCTTTTTATTTTCCTTAACCCTCTTTATTTTCCCTTCATCTCTCTTTTTTTTTTGCTCTTCACCCCTTCTTTTTTCCCTTCACCCCCTTTTTTTTTCCTTAACCCCCATTTTCCCCTTATCTCCCCTTCCCCTCCCCAATAATTAATTAGATTTTAAAAAGCCTCAGAGATAAATGAGTCCAACCTTGCTAAAGTTCCTCTTCATACCCCTTTTTTTCCCCCCTTCACCTCCTGTTTTTTTCCCCAAAATTACAGAACCAATTACTTTGGAAAAGACCTCTGAGCTCATTGATTAAGTTCACCTTCATTCTCCCTTTTCCCCTTTTATTTTTTTTTCCTGTCATCCTTTTTTTTCCTCTTTATTTTCCTTTACATTTTGTACATTTATAATTTTCCTCCCTCTGTCCAGGAGGTTGGGAGGGAGTTGAAACCTGTTAATCACTCCCCTCTCTTCCATTTAAATTACCCAAAAAAAGGGTGTAAATTGCCTATAAAAAGGGGTGTAACTGGGTATGTATTAAAATACCAAAAAAAAAGGCTCTGAAATATGTGGCTGTGACTGAGGTGTGTAAATAATAATTAAGGGACAGAAATAATTCAGCTCAGGACTCTTCCTACATTTGAGGTTATCATGTTTAAGCTTTCTTGCAGCTACAGGTGATTTTCATAGTGTGGGGAAATGTTTTCTCTGTGCAAGTTTGGGAACTCTGCTGTATATTTTTATTATTTTTTTTCTCCTTCACTGAACTGTTCTTTGCAGAATTTGGGATTTTTAATCCCTTAGGCAGGACCTGGCTGTTGTGGTTTTGGTTTTAAGCTTTGCTATTCTCTTGAGTTCAGTTTTAAACCTTCTTCCCACATCCTGAGAGGATTCCCTTGTTCTTCCTCACTTTAACTTTTCTTCATCCACATCACAATTCCTCCTTTCCAAATCCTCTCACAGTAAACTTTGAATTCCCAAATACTGAGGAAATAGCTGAGAGAATTGTTCAAATCTTTAATTGAAGTTTTTGTGCTGGTGGTAAAACTGGGAGAAATTTTTTTTTTTTTTTTGTGTTAAGGGTGAAAGAGGAAGTGCATGATGGTGATGATGATGGTGCCTGTATAAAGCTGAGGGTTGTAGCAGCTGATTTTTCAGGGTTTTAATCTTGTTTTAATCTGGTCCATCCATCCCTGGAAGTGTCCAAGGCCAGGTTGGGATGGTGGGATGGGATTTAAGGTCCCTTCCAACCCAAACCATCCCATAATTCCATCCAGTGTTGATTTAAATCTGTGATTTCTGGGTGTGTTTGGTGTTTTGCAGAGGGTCTCAGTTGATTTTTATGGAGTTTTATTGCACCCTGGTTGTTTCTCCTGAGCCTCACATCATTTTTGTCAGGTTTTATGGTGCCTCTTGTGCACAGACCATAAACACAGCAAGCTGGGAGCCCTCAGCCTCATCCCCTGTGGGTTTTGTGCAGCTCTTGGAATTGTTTGGATTATTTGTAATGATTTAGGATTTAGGAAATGTGTGGTCTGACAGAGATAACTATGCCAGGACAACAAACACCCCATTCCAGAAATTAAATTAAATCATCCTGGAAAACACAGTGAGAATCCTTGGTGTGGATTGGAGGTTGCACCTCTGTGTGGCTCCATCAGGGAAATTTGGGGGATAAAGCTGTGGAGAGGAATCCCCATCCCTGGGATTGTTCTGGAATTGTCCTGGAATCCCCATCCCTGGAATTGTCCTGGAATCCCCATCCCTGGAATTGTTCTGGAATTGTTCTGGAATCCCCATCCCTGGGATTGCTCTGGAATCCCCATCCCTGGAATTTTTCTGGAATTGTTCTGGAATCCCCATCCCTGGAATTTTTCTGGAATTGTCCTGGAATCCCCATCCCTGGGATTGTTCTGGAATTGTCCTGGAATCCCCATCCCTGGGATTGCTCTGGAATCCCATCCTTGGGATTGTTCTGGAATCCCCATCCCTGGGATTTTTCTGGAATTGTCCTGGAATCCCCATCCCTGGGATTCTCCTGGAATCCCCATCCCTGGGATTGCTCTGGAATCCCCATCCCTGGGATTTTTCTGGAATTGTCCTGGAATCCCCATCCCTGGGATTGTTCTGGAATTGTCCTGGAATCCCCATCCCTTGTTTAAATTGTTAAATCCTGTGGATTTTGGGGCTGTGCTTTGGTGGTGAGCCCAGTGCTGAGTTAATGGTTGGACTCAGTGCTCTCCAAGGCTTTTCCCAACTTTCCCAATTCCATGATTCCACCAGCAGACTTTGGCCTCAGTGGGGTTTTTCCTGCTGGTTACTGGTCTGGAATTCCCTGGGCAGGAGCTCCATGCCCTGCTCTGATGCCCACAGGTGCCTTGGAGTGAGGAACTCTTCACATCTTGGGATTTCATCACTTTTTAAACCCTTTTTTCAGCCTTACACCAGGCAGTTTAACTTCTGAATATTTCAGGATTGTAGGAATGTTGGGATCATTCTTTGTGTCCATCTCCCTTCTAGGTTGGTCATGTCCAACTTCTGCCACGTGCTTGCACAAGCCCTGGGAATATTCCCATTTCTTTTCCAAAGCAGGGAGATTTCCATGCAGTTCCCTCTCTCTTGGAGGGTTTGGGAATTATTCATTTTTGATGCATTGCTCCTCTCTGATCTTGGGAAGTGTTTTCCAGGAAGGCAGCAGGGCACAGTGAACTCTGCTGTGCTCCTGAGTCCCTTTTACCAAGAAAATTTAATCCAGACTTTTCTATGTGAGAACATTTTGTGCTGTCAGTAGGAGTGGTGGAGTTGTGTTGATGATTTTTTGGTGCAGGGAGTTCTGTGAAATTCAGCCTTGGACTTTATCTTCCTCAGGCTGCTTCTGAAGTTGATCTGTGGGGAAAAAAAACCAAACCACAGTTCAGATATTTAGTGTTACCCATTACCCAAGATATTTAATGAAATAATTTAAAACCATTTTTTAGGGTTCTAAACTAACTTGTGCTGCACAGTGGGGATTTTAGTTGTGCTGTTGAGTGTCCCACTGCCCTCTGGGGGAAGAACCTCTTCCCAAAATTTGGCCTAAACCTCCTGACACCCTGTCCCTGTGTGAGTTTAGAGGGAATCCATCCTCTTAGGGTTTGAAATTCAGCTTTTTGTTGGGTCATTTTAATGCTGTCCCACAAAGCATTCAATCCCCACCCCTTCCCTGCTCCATTTATCTCATATTTTAGAGATGAAATTTGTGTGTCTGTCTTCATCAGCTCCTTTTTCCCTGAGAATCCAAACCAGGTGAATAAATCCTGACAAAACCCCTCTGCTTTCCAAATATCTCAAACTGCAAAACTCAGAACATCCTTGGTGTCTTTTATCTCTTGAAACTAAAATTCCACCAGGAGCTCTCAAGGCTGCACTGGAGTGTGAGAAAAATTTTAAGGTCCAGGGGTGGGGGAACCTCTCACCTGTCCAGGCTAAATTTGGATCATCCAGAACCTTCCAGCTTTGGGGAAAGAAATTCAGATTTGTTCTGTGGGGTTCAATATTTGTGTATTCCTCAGTTCTGTTTTTTTTTATTTTTCCCCAAAACTGGTGGTGCTGATGCAGCTGCCAGGTGAGCAGCCCCACTGGGAGGGTTGGTTGGGGTTTTTTCCAATTTTGGGAAAGCTCAGAGCCTGTGATATTTTGGGAATTTTTGCAGGAGCAGTCCCTGTGCTTCACCAGAATGTGAGAGGGTGCCCAGGTAACCCAGGCTGTGCTCCTGCTTTGATTTGGAGCTGAGTTTTTTTGGGAAAAACTGAGGCTGCTCTGGGTTAGTTGTGGATGAGTTGCTTGCCAGGCTCTGAGAAGAAATCCAAGAATTCCAAGAGGGAATCCTTTCCAGTGCCAGATGGAGCTGCAGGTTTGGGGGAGCTCACAGCTCTGATCCACGCTGACATTTTGATGTCAATGAAATTCCATCTTGTTTTTATCCCTCCTGGGGAAAAAAAAAAAAGTAGCTGTACAAAAACCCCTTAGGATGCTCAGAATAGCAGATGAATTCCATCTCAGGGTTGGCAATTCCAGCATCTCCTTCCTGTTCTTCCCCTTTTCCAGGGGCTGTGCTGCTTTTGCTGGGGAGTGGAGCCTGTTTTGTGCTGGAGGGTGGTTCACAGCATTATTTTTATTTGATGGGAGCAGGAATCTCCTTAATTCAGAGCATTATTTTTATTTTATAAGAAGCAGGAATCTCCTTAATTCAGAGCATTATTTTTGTTTGATGGAAGCAAGATTCTTCTTGGTTCACAGCATTATTTTTATTTGATAGAAGCAGGGATCTCCTTAATTCAGAGCATTATTTTTATTTGATAGAAGAAGGAATCTCCTTAATTCAGAGCATTATTTTTATTTGATAGAAGCAGGGATCTCCTTAATTCAGAGCATTATTTTTATTTGATAGAAGAAGGAATCTCCTTAATTCAGAGCATTATTTTTGTTTGATAGAAGCAGGGATTTCCTTAATTCAGAGCATTACTTTTATTTGATAGAAGAAGGAATCTCCTTGGCTCAGAGCATTATTTTTATTTGGCAGGTGTGTGAATTCATCTACCTGTTTGTGTGTTGCCTATAAATAATAAATGGGTTGCTCAGATCCTGCAGGCCAGAGGGAAACTCAACTTTTTTCAGTCCTACAAAACCCACCTGGCCTGGAGCACAGAAGGGAGAACCCATAAAGTGTATTTTCACTCACAAACCACCTTTGCTTGTGTGACCAATCCAGAAATAACTGAGTCCCTCCCACTGTTCATTAACCATCTAATTAAAGGAATCAAACTGGGATGACTTGGAAAACTTCCCCACACTCTGGGTCAAAAATACTCCCAAAACCCCAGCCCAGAGTGCCCATGTTTTATTTATTCTGTGCAAATGAAGTTTATTTTTGGTGTCAGCTTTAGAGTCTCCTGCTGCTTCCTTGGGCACCAGGAAAATCCTGTAACTCCTGATTTCCCTTTGGAAGGAGAAGGGACTTAAATAGTGCTGCTCCCTTCCCTCCCTAGGAGGAGCTGGTGGATTCAGAGCTGCTCTTGTGGTTGAAAGTTGGGTTATTTTCAGGTTTAATTCTGCATCATGAGCATTCCCATGGATTTAGGGGCAAATCAGTGAATTTGGTCCAGAAAGAAATGGTGAATTTCCCTGGGAATGGTTGGAATCATAATCAGAATACTTGATAATCTTCATCATCTAATACTTGATAATCAGAATCATGTGGAGATGGAGGTGGAGAGATGTGAAAAGCATCTGAAGAACAAAATGTGGCAGCAAATAAAAAATCCACATTCCATTTTTGTTGTTGCAGGAGCTGTGGGAGCTGGGAATCCCCACAGGATTTGCATCCTGTGCTGGAATCAGGAAAAGCAGAGAGTTGGGGTGGGTCAGGCTGCAGTTCAGGGTGGCTCTGGAAGGTCTGGATGATCCTGGGGGGCTGCAGAGTGCCCTGTGCCCGTGGGGGAGGCACACAGGGAGCACCAGCCTGCTCTGCAGGCTGTGCCAGTGTGGGGAGGGAAATGTGGGAGCAGCTTCAAACCCAGCCTGGGGCTGCTCACAGGGAGATCTCTGGGTGCAGCTGGGCTGGAAATGCACTTTTTGTCCCTGTGGGTGGTGTTGGATGTGAGGCTGTGAGTGTGACATTGGATTTTCTCACTGTGCTCTTTGCACAGGGGATATTTCCCCTTTTCATCATGGAATTGTGGGATGGTTTGGGTTGGGAGGGCCTGAAAGTTCATCTTGTGCCATGGCAGGGACACCTCCCACTGTCCCAGCTGCTCCCAGCCCAGTGTCCAACCTTGGACGTTCCAGGGATTCTCTGGCAATTCCAGCCCAGCCAGGAATTCCTTCCCCAATCTCCCCTTTCCCAATTCCCTGTGTCCTGTCCCTCCATCCCTTGTCCCCAGTCCCTCTCCAGCTCTCCTGGATCCCCTGCAATGTGCTGGAAGCTCTCCCTGAATTCCCTTCTCCAGGTGAGCACCCCCAGCTCTCCCAGCCCTGGAGCAGCTCCATGGATTCCTCTGGGCTCTCCAACAGCTCCAGTTTCTCATGTTCATTAGTTCCCATTGGATTTTTTGGGGAATTTTTCCTTCTCAAGTGCATATTTTACAGACATGTTCTTGAACCACTTGAACTTCAAGAAAGGGTGGCCAGGCTGCCATTCTGGGTGGAAATTTGATAATTAAACGTGGTCAGGACTGTACTGTCTGTTCTTAACCATGTTCTGATCTCATTGAGTTAATGCCACATCCTTAGGGTGATCCATCATCATTTTAGGCAGGAAAAAAAGGTACAGAGGTATCAGAGGGTGTCCAAAGGAGGAACTCAGGGATGGGGAAAGGGCTGTAGGATTTGGTTTGAGGGGAGGCTCAGCTCCCTTGGGGGCAGCTCTGTGTGCCCAGGATCGAGGGAATGGCATGAAACTGTGCCAGGGGAGGCTCAGCTTGGAGGTCAGGCTGGAAATCAGGGAAAACTTCTTTCCAGAGGGTGCTGGGCAGGGAATGGGCACAGCTTGAGGCTGCCAGAGCTCCAGGGGTGTTTGGGCACTCCCAGGGTGGGATTGTTGGGGTGTCTGGGCAGGATCCCACATCCTGAGGATATTTCCAATGTCCCCAAGGCTGGACAGAGCTCACACTGGACACTGGTGACCCTCCACACCCCCAGAGCTTCTCTGTCACCCCCCTCCTGCTCAGCCCTCTCTGTGTCACCCACTCCCAGGGAATGGGCACAGCTTGAGGCTGCCAGAGCTCCAGGGGTGTTTGGGCACTCCCAGGGTGGGATTGTTGGGGTGTCTGGGCAGGATCCCACATCCTGAGGATATTTCCAGTTGAGGATGTCCCCAGATGTGGCCACACTGGACACTGGTGACCCTTCACCCCCCTCCTGCTCAGCCCTCTCTGTGTCCCCCACTCCCATTCCCCTGTGCTGTGGCACTCCAGCAGAACCACTAATCCTCTCCCTCTCCATAAAAGAGGATTAAACTGGGAACATTTGCACCTTCCAGCAGCAGCCAGGGCCCTGCTCTGTCTTTTCCAGCAGTAATCCCAAGGGCTGTGCCTCTGTGCCCAGCCAGGTTAGGAATCCTTGCATTTACCACTCTTGCCTGTTAATTAAAAAAGCTGAATTGACTAAAGATGAGCAGCTCACTCCACTCTGTTAAAATAACTCCTGGGTTCTGCAGGCCTGAGGAAAATAGGTTAAAATTGGGATTCCTGTGTGGCTCTAAATAAAATGCCAAATTGTGCAAGGTGGCATCAGAGGATGGCATTTCCCATGTTCTGCTTGCTGAATCTGTGCCAGATCACACACCCTGCAGGTTTTAGAGTAAAGGTGCTGCTGGTCACCCCAGAGGCTCCCTGTGGGTCTGCAGAGCCTGGGCAGGCACAGGAATGCTAAATGAGAATTCCATCCCTTGCTTTGCAGTCCTGGGGTGCAGTTTCATCCCAGTTTTGGGTTACACTCGGCTGGCACAGGCTGGGATGTGCATTTCCAAATGTGAAATGTGCTTTTTTTCTTCACCTGGGGTTTTTCTGGTTGGGGCTGACTCCACTGGGAAATTATTTCTTGGCGCCAAAGTCTGAGAAAAGTCATCGAGAAGACTCAGGAAACTCATCCTTGTGTTCACCCCTGGCTTCCTGCTGGTTTTGGTGCTAAATATCTGAAATTCAGCTGCAAAAAGGAGTTTTTAATCACCCTGTGATGTGTCCTGTCACATCACCCAAGGGCAGCTCTCAGCAGCAGGCAGCAGATTTGATCCTAATAAGTACCTGTGAAATCCTATTTGTTTCTTTTCTAAAGATTCTCCTGCAGGGGGATTTCTTTGCTCTTTGATTTGAGATTGTGACAAGGAGAATTCGATAATAGAAAAAAATTTGGTTTATTTGTTAGAATCCATTGGATTTCAGGCAGCACTGGGACTTTTTTTGTTCTCCATGCTAATTAAAATAATTATTTTATAATGTTATGCCACAGGAGGACGCTGTGGAACCAGAGCCGGTTCCTGTTGTTCCTCTTGGTGCTTGAGTCACCCTATCTGTGAAAATAAGATGTTCACTTCAATCTTGATAGGAAGGGAATAAATTGGAGTGTCTTATCTTGGTTTTTTAGCGTGGTATCAGTTGTGCTGACAGGAGTCAGGAAAGTCTTTGCTGTGCAAAACCTTCAAGTGCTCCACCAAGAAAAACAAAAAAAAAGAAAGAATGAAAAAAAAGCTGCTGTTTTCAAGGGAGCTGCTTTTTTTTTTTTTTTTTTTTTTTTTTTTTTTTCCCTGTGAAAAATGGGATTTTGGTATTTAAATGTTCATTTTCAATGGGTTGTGGTAATAAGTGAGATATTAATCAAGCTCATCCTGGTGAATGGTGTTGTTTGCTTATCCCACAGGGGTGAGTCCCTCTAGGCACACTTTTATACAGGAGTGATATCAAATTCACCCTAAATATGAATTAATGAATTAATTACCCAGTGAGAGATGGAAATACAATGGAAATCACAGGAAGAGCTGCATCTCTGTGATTGCGAGTCTGGAATCCCAGGAGCCACCAAACCCAACTCATTCTGCCATTCCCATCCAAACCAGCTCATTTCTGCAATTCCCACCCAAACCAGCTCATTTCTGCCCATTCTCACCCAAACCAGCTCATTTCTGCCCATTCTTACCCAAACCAGCTCATTTCTGCCATTCCCATCCAAACCAGCTCATTTCTGCCCATTCTCACCCAAACCAGCTCATTTCTGCCCATTCTTACCCAAACCAGCTCATTTTTACCCATTCTCATCCAAACCAGCTCATTTCTGCAATTCCCATCCAAACCAGCTCATTTCTGCCATTCCCATCCAAACCAGCTCATTTCTGCCATTCTTATCCAAACCAGCTCATTTCTGCCCATTCTTACCCAAACCAGCTCATTTCTGCCATTCTCATCCAAACCAGCTCATTTCTCATTTATTTTAGTTTTAATTGTGAATTTTTTTTTATTTTTCATGTGTGAGAGCTGATCTCTCCATTTGCCATTGGGAATTTGCTAATTCTTGCATTTTAGTTATAAAATTTTAGTTTTAATTGTGAATTTTTTCATTTTCATGTGTGAGAGCTGATCTCTCCATTTGCATTGGGGATTGGCTAATTCCTGCATTTTATTTATAAAAAAATTTAGTTTTAATTGTGAGTTTTTTTCATTTTCATGTGTGAGAGCTGATCTCTCCATTTGCATTGGGTTTTATTAATTCCTAATTTAATTATTCCTAAATTCCTAATTTATTAATTATTTTAGTTATAAGACTCTTTTATTTATTGCTGACCTAAGCAGGGTTTCAAATTAATGAGGTGTGGGCTGAGTTGATTTCACTTTTTAAATTTAAATGTTGATTTAACATTTCAGAGGATCAGTGCTCATCTCCAGGGTCTGCCTGTCTCAGTCCTGTCTCCTGTTCAAACCTCTTCAGTGGGATAAAGGTCTGAAGTAACTCCAGGGAGTTTTTCCATTTCTCATGATTTTTTCCTGGTGTGGAATTTTCCTTTTGGGCTGTTTGAAGCACCCATTACCCACGATGGTGATGACAGGGTGGTGCTGTGGGGGTTTTTCTGGGGTGATTATGACTTGTTGCAATCCCACCTTCATTTCAATCCACCTGGGTGTAAATTCAGTGTACAATTTCTGGGATTTACATCCAGTTCCTGCTGTTTCCTGGTGGTTCCAGTGGTGCAGCTCTGCTGTTTCCTCCTCAATCTGGTGTCACACTCAAGAACCAACTGCTCTGTGTGATGAGAGAGACTTTATCCTCATATTTAAAAATACTCCTGGCTGTCACCCAAACCTTCTGGATGAGCCACAGCTACCAGGAAATGTCTTTGGGCTTTCCCTGTGCCTGAAGCTGCTCTGATTTTGGGAGAAATCCTTTTCTGGAGTGGTGAATTCTCCTCTCCAAAGCAAAGCAGGAGCAGCTTTTCCTTCACCCTGTGCCCAAATCCAAGCCTTTGGGTGTGTCACAGGGATGTTGGGCCAGGCTGGTGACACCTCCACCTGTCAAGGTGAAACACAAAGCCTGGCTTGTCAGGAATCCTTTGGGAATAATTGCAATATTAATATTTGAATTTGAATAATTCAGTGGTTGTGGCATTAGGTGTAGGTTGCCTTTGAGTGCAAGCTTTCCTTCCAGGGGTATCACCTCTTGTCTGATGGACTTTATGTGCTCTATCAATCATATTCTGATCACATTTTCCCATGGATTTTTAAAATTTTTTAATATGAAAACCTCACACTTCATTGCTCCAGTAAGAAAAGCAGCCATGTCCCCTTTCAGGAATTAAGCTGGTCCATAAGCATTTACTTGAAATATTTTTTTTCCCCACCCATTTTTCTCTGCTGATGGCAGAATGAGTTTCTTGGAAGGAGCTTAGGGCTGATTGTTTTTCCACCAGATATTTCCAGTTTGTCTCAATGTACCTCAACCTCTCAGTGCCTTCCTCACTGGCACTGCTTGAACTCCTGCTATTTTTGGGTGGTTCTAATATTACAACCCAAGTTGTAAACAGGGCTGGACATCAGCAGCATGGGACTCCAGCAGCTTTTCAGGGAGGGTTGGGAGTCTGAAGCTGGCTTGGCTTTAGCTGTGGGTTTGTGACAGTCTCACAACAACAATTCTGCTGTTCCTGGGATATTCAAACTTTCCCCAGCACTGCCAATCCCACCACTAAACCACGTCCCCATAAATCCCTTCAGGGAACTCCCTGTTCTACTGACAACCCTTTTGGAGAAGAAACATTCCCTAAAATCCCATCTCGACCTCCCCAGCACACCTTGAGCCCATTTCCTCCTGTCCTGTGGCTTGGGAGAAGAGACCAACCCCCAGCTGGCTGCAGCCTCCTTTTTGTTTGGTCAAAATACCCTCTTACAAAATGGTTTGGGTTCCTGTGTCTCACTGACCCCCTGTGGCATTCCATGATCTGCTGTCAGTCAGGAGCTGGAATTCCAACATCAAAATATTTCTTTTGTTTATTTTCTTATTCCCTGCAGCTGATCACCTCTTTCTGCTCTTTGCCCTGAGCAGGAGCAGATTCCCTTTGGGGAATCTATTTTTGAGGGTTGAGGTTTTCATTCTCCTGTTTGAAAATATCTTAGGGATGTGCTGTTTGTTTTCCACAGACTGAAAATATCCCTGCACCTCCCCTCCTGGTCCTCCTGCCCAGATCTGTGCTCCCAGTGTGCTCCCTGCTGACTCTGTGAGCTGCTGCTTTGCTCAGTGCTTTACCACTGGATGCCTTCAGAAAATCAGCTTTTTGTGATATTTGTGCTTGGGTTGTGATGGCTTTGCCTGGACTCTGAGTCCAGGTCTGGGTCCTCCTGACCAGGAAGATCTGGAGGGGCTGGAGTATGTCTAGGAAAGGAATGGAACTGGGAAGGGGCTGGAGAACCAGGAACAGCTGGGGGAGCTGGAAAGGGGCTGGAGAACCAGGAAAGTTTGGGGAGCTGGAAAGGGGCTGGAGAACCAGGAAAAGCTGGGGAGATGGGGAAGGGCTGGAGAACCAGGAAAAGCTGGGGGAGCTGGAAAGGGGCTGGAGAACCAGGAAAAGCTGGGGAGATGGGGAAGGTCTGGAGAACCAGGAAAAGCTGGGGGAGATGGGGAAGGGCTGGAGAACCAGGAAAAGCTGGGGGAGATGGGGAAGGGCTGGAGAACCAGGAAAAGCTGGGGGAGCTGGAAAGGGGCTGGAGAACCAGGAAAAGCTGGGGAGATGGGAAAGGGCTGGAGAACCAGGAAAAGCTGGGGGAGATGGGGAAGGGCTGGAGAACCAGGAAAAGCTGGGGAGATGGGAAAGGGCTGGAGAACCAGGAAAAGCTGGGGGAGATGGGGAAGGGGCTGGAGAACCAGGAAAAGCTGGGGAGATGGGGAAGGGCTGGAGAACCAGGAAAAGCTGGGGAGATGGGGAAGGGCTGGAGAACCAGGAAAAGCTGGGGGAGATGGGGAAGGGCTGGAGAACCAGGAAAAGCTGGGGAGATGGGAAAGGACTGGAGAACCAGGAAAAGCTGGGGGAGATGGGGAAGGGCTGGAGAACCAGGAAAAGCTGGGGAGATGGGAAAGGACTGGAGAACCAGGAAAAGCTGGGGGAGCTGGAAAGGGGCTGGAGAACCAGGAAAAGCTGGGGAGATGGGAAAGGGGCTGGAGAACCAGGAAAAGCTGGGGAGATGAGGAAGGGCTGGAGAACCAGGAAAAGCTGGGGAGATGGGGAAGGGCTGGAGAACCAGGAAAAGCTGGGGAGATGGGGAAGGGCTGGAGAACCAGGAAAAGCTGGGGAGATGGGAAAGGGGCTGGAGAACCAGGAAAAGCTGGGGAGATGGGGAAGGGGCTCAGCCTGGAGAAAAGAGGGATCAGGGGGAACCCTCTGGCTCTGCACCAGTCCCAGGGAGACAGCCAGGGGAATTTGGGATCTGCTCCCAGGGAATGGCCTCAGGCTGAGGCTCAGGGTGGACAGCAGCAGGAATTTCCTCATGGAAAGGGTAATCAGGGCTTGGAAGGGGCTGCCCAAGGAGATGATGGAGAATCCATCCCTGGAGTGTCCAAGGAACTCCTGGATGTGGCACTTGGTGCTCTGGGCTGGGGAGGGGACATAGGCTGGGATCAATCTCAGAGGTTTTCTCCATCCTCAATAATCCTGGAATTCTGTACTGGAGTCCTCTTTGTGTCCTGAGCTACTGAGGCCAGAGGAGACTTTGTGTCACCCTCCCTGAAAGCTGGAATGTGGCAAAACCGAGTCCCAGCTTTGACCCTTGAAGGTGCAGACACAGAATCTCAGGGCTGCAGGACCCTTGGGGACCTTTCCTCCAGCAGAGACAACAATGCCTGGGTGCTGTGCTTGGGAAATGTGGATTAAATGTGGATTCACCTTCAAGTTCCTCTCCTGTCTCCTGGCAGAGTTATTTCCCTCTTGGATTTTTCCAAACTTTTCACCTTAAATTTCTTCTCCTGTCTCCTGGCAGAGTTATTTCCCTCTTGGATTTTTCCAAAGTTTTCACCTTAAATTCCTTCTCCTGTCTCCTGGAGAGTTATTTCACTCCTGGATTTTTCCAAACTCTTCACCTTACAGTTCCTCTCCTGTCTCCTGGCAGAGTCATTTCCCTGTTGCATTTTCCCAAACTCTTCACCTTACAGTTCCTCTCCTGCCTCCTGGCAGAGTCATTTCCCTGTTGCATTTTCCCAAACCCTTCACCTTACAGTTCCTCTCCTGTCTCCTGGCAGAGTCATTTCCCTGTTGCATTTTCCCAAACTCCTGACCCTGCAGTTCTCTGTTCTTGCAGCCATCAGGAGGGTCTCTGTCCCCATCCTCTCGCTGTGTTTGTCCCTCGCAGCCCCTCTTGATGGAAGAGCACGGGGTGAGCCAGGCAGAGCACATGGCTACCATCGAGGCGCACGCCGTGGCCCAGCAGGTGCAGCAGGTGCACGTGGCCACCTACACGGAGCACAGCATGCTGAGCGCCGACGAGGACTCGCCCTCCTCGCCCGAGGACACCTCCTACGACGACTCCGACATCCTCAACTCCACCGCGGCCGACGAGGTCACCGCGCACCTGGCGGCGGCAGGTACGGCCTCAGCGTCATTGCTATCATTGTCATCGTCATCATCGTCACATTATCGTCATCATCATCATCACATCATCATCATCATCATCATCATCATAGCACCATCATCATAGCACCATCATCACATCATCATCATCACATCACCATCATCACATAGCACCATCATCACATCATCATCATCACATCATCATCATCATCATAGCACCATCATCACATCATCATCATCCTCCTCACATTATCACCATCATCATCATCACATTATCATTACATCATCATTATCATTATCATCATTACATCATCATCACATCATTATCATCATCATAGCACCATCGTCACATTATCATCACATCATCATCATCATCATCATAGCACCATCATCACATCATCATCACATCATCATCATCATCATCATAGCACCATCATCATAGCACCATCATCACATTATCATCATCATATCATCATGACATCATCATCATCATTGTCATCACATCATTGTCATCACATCATTATCATCACACCATTATCATCACATCATCATCATATCACCATCATATCGTCACCATTATCATTGTCATCACCATCACATCACATCTCATCATATCATCATCATCACATTATCACCATCACATTATTACCATCATATCATCACCATCATCATCACAACATTATCACCATCATATCACCATCATCATCATCATCACATTGTCACCATCATCACATTATCACCATCATAACCCTCACATCATTATCATCACCATCATGTCATCATCACGTCATCATCATGTCATCTCATCATCACATCATCATCACATCATCATCACATCATCATAATATCATCACCATCATCATTATTTTATCATCATCACATCATCACCACATCATCATTTTCCCATCATTATCACATCATCATCATTATCATCATTATCATCATTATCATCATTATCATCATTATCATCATTATCATCATTATCACATCGCTGTCCTGGTGTGAAGGACAGGTGTCTGCCAGTAAAGGCAGAAGCTCCTTTTTGAAATGGAGAATTATTATAATTTTGAAATTAAGGGGCGCTCAGGCAAAGAGATGGGAATTAGGAATAACAGTTCTTTACTAGGAACATTAAAATAGAAATGCAGTATTACACAGAACAATCCCAACCCCTGCCAGAGTCAGAATCCAAGCTGACACCCGTCAGTCAGTCAGGGTGTTGGCACAGTCCCATTCAATGGTGGCTGCATCCTCCTGCAGGGGCAGATGTGGTTCAGCTGGAGCAGTGCTCCTGGAGAAGGTGCAGTTTCCTCTGAAGGTGCAGGGATGATGTGCAAAGGTCTGGTTTTCCTTTAGTACCTTTAGCTGACAAATTAAAAGTGAGAAAATTGAGGTGTATTTTGCTAGTTACAAGGTTTTTTCAAGGCTAACTATTCAGTTAAAAACTAATATTTATGTTATTTCTATTTTTGACTTAATATTTACTTTTGACCCACACTGTGGTGCTTTTTAACTAATTAAAAAAGTATCACTTAAGAAGAAACAAGAAGAGACAACACCCAAGAACCTCTATCTTGTCCCATACCTATTTTGTAAAATACCTATATTTGGCTATTAATAAATTTGGTATTTATATTTTTTATATATGGATATTTTTTATAATATGGGTATTTATAAAATATAAACATAAAATATAAAACCCCAAATTCAAAACCCTTTGCCATATGAAATTACACACTACTACTCCAACTACACACGTGTGATTCTCACTCAAATTTGGAAGGTTCCTCCAAGGAATCAAATTAAAAATGTTCTTTTGAGGGTTAATGCCAGAAAGCACAGAAAGTTAAAAATCTTCACTGACCCTGTGTATTTTGAATTCCAGGCCCTGTGGGGATGGCAGCAGCTGCTGCAGTGGCAACAGGGAAGAAAAGGAAGAGACCTCACGTGTTTGAGTCCAACCCCTCCATAAGGAAGAGGCAGCAGACTCGATTGCTCAGGTGAGCACTCTGGAGTTATTGCTGCTTAATCTTCTTTTTTTTTTCATCTGCCTTCAGTCAGAGTTGGGATTGAGCACAAAAGACAAGATTTTTGTGTTCAGACTCAGTTGTTTATTCAGTGCAGTGAGTTGTGTAGCTAACAAGCTAAAAGTGAGAAAATGTTGGTGGATCTCACTCATTACAAGGACTATTCAATTAAAAACTAATATCTGTATTATTTATACTTTTGACCAAACACCTGTGACCTGCACTGGGGGATTTTCTATCCAGTTAAAAAATATCACCAAAAACTAAGAAGAAGAAGGAACAAGAAGGGAGAAAAAGACAGCACCCAAAACCTCCATCTTGTCCCATATTTATTGCTATACTATAAAAACCTCAAATTTAAAACTCTTCACCATGTGAAATCACACACTTCTATTTAACTACACACCAGAGATTTTAATTTTATTATTCAATTTTGGAATGTTTCTCCACAGAATTTGAGAATGTCTCTCAAATCAAAAGCAGTGTTTGTTTGAGGTCCAGTGCCAGAAACCACAGAAAGTTCAAAATTCCCAGATTTCAGGGTTCCAACAGGTTTTTTTTTTTTTGGGAGTGTCTTTCTGGAACCCAAAGAGTTGTGTTTTAGTTTGGATTAAAGGGTTAAATGGCAGCCCAGCTCATCTCTGCAGTGATTTTATGACCACCAGGACTGACACTCTGGATCCCTTGTTCTTTTTTAATTTTTAACCCCAGCTGGTCACCAGTTAAATCTGTCACAGTGACATTGCAAGATACCCACAGTGACTTCAGCAGAAATTGAAACTCCATCCATATCCCAGTTCTGGATAGGATTTATCTGCCTCAAGAAAAAAAAAAAAAAAAAAAAAAAAATTATTTTCTGCTTGATCAAACCATTCTGGGAATAAATTCAGTGTGCAAATCCAAATTTCCTTTGCCATTGGACAAACCCCTGGGGGTTTAGAGCACAGTTTTAGGAATAATAATCAAGGAGAGATTCCTGCCTGAGTTGAAACAGTTTTTTTTGTTTTAGAGCCCTCCTGTGGAGGCAGCAGAGCTGCAGGTGCTGCCCTGCAGGTGCTCTGAGCTGTTTGCCCACCTGGTGGCCCCCGAGCCACACCAGAGCCACAGGGGCTGCCCAGCCACCTGAAATTCCACCTGAAAACTGGGAATGTTGCTGCTGCTCTTCCCTAGATTTTGGAACAGAGCCATTTCTGCTTTTTGTGCTGTTTGGGATGTCATTGGTGTTAAATTGTTGGGCAGAGTTATTGCTAAATAATAATCCTTGGGAGTGAACTCCCTGCCTTTCCCAGCTCCATTCTGGTTTTTCCCTCCTTCCCCCAACTCAGCTGTTGTTTCTGAAGAACAGAAATCCTTTTCCCCCTTGAAATATGAACAATATATTTTTAAAGAAACTGCTCAGTGAAGGAATTACTTCTCCTTTCACACAAGTGCTTCATTTTCCTACATTAAGATAATGACAAAACATCTTTTTTTTTTCCTCTTTGATCAGTTGAGCACGTGTTTGTGTTTGATTTTCACAGCCCTGGGATTCAAGTGGTGATTTCAAACCCCTGGCTGTGGGATCTGCTGGTGCTTTTTGGCAGCAGCAGCTTCTGAAATGACCAGGACAGGGGCTGAGCTCAGGATTTCTGAGGAACGTGCTGCTTCTCTCTTGCTTTTGGAGTTTCTGCCACCATTCCTGACTCTGGCACTGCTCAAGAGGGAGTAAGAGGCAGAAAACACCCAGTGGAAGTTTTTCATTCCCAAGGGAGCTGCTGGTGGGGCAGGAGTTGGGACTCCTGCAGTATTTCCTGTCCTGGATTCCCACAGCCCTGCTCTGGGCAGGACTTTGAGCTGCCCTGCTGAGATCTGGGTGTAAAACCAGCTCTGTCTGCAGCCCTGCTCTGATGCACCACCCAGGGGCTGCAGCAAACACCAGTTTTGTGCTGCTAGCACAGGGTGGCAGAGCAGACTTGCTGCTCTGCTGATTTCTCTTTTTCCATCAATGGGAGAGAGGGATGACAATAATTGACATTTGGGCTGCTGTGACAGGGCTTTCAGCTGACCCCATCCCATGGGCTGCCATGCTTTTCCATTTTTTCCCATGTGTTTTCCATGGTTTTTTCCATTTTTTCCATGTTTTTCCATGTTTTTCTGTTTTTCCCATGTTTTTCCCATGTTTTTTCCATGTCATTTTCATGACATTTCCATGATTCTCCCATATGTTTTCCATGTAATTTCCATGTTTTTCCCTTTTTGTCCATGTTTTCTCCATGTTTTTCCCATGAATTTTCCATGTTTTTCCATGTTTTTTCCATGTTATTTCCATGTAATTTTCATGTAATTACCATGTTTTTTCCATGTAATTTCCATGTTTTTTCCATGTTATTTCCATGTCATTTTCATGTTATTTCCATGGTTTTTCCCATGTTTTTTCCCATGATTTTTCCATGTTTTCCCTCATGTTATTTCCATGTTTTCCCCACATTTTTCCATGATTTTTCCATGATTTTTCCATGTTTTTCCATGTTTTTCCCATGTTTCCCCCATGTTTTCCCCATGTTATTTCCATGTTTTTCCATTATTTCCCCATGGTTTTTTCCATTTTTTCCCATGTGTTTCACGTTTTCCCCCATGTTTTCCCCATGTTTTCCCTATGTTTTTTCCATGTTTTCCCATGTTAATTTCCGTGTCATTTCCATGTTTTCTCCATGTAATTTCCATGTCATTTCCATGTTTTTCCCATGTTTTTCATTTTATTTCCATATGTTTTCCATGTTTTTTCCAAGTTTTTTCCATATATTTTCCATGTCATTTCCACATCATTTCCATGTAATTTTCATGATTTTCCCATGGTTTTCCATGTTTTCCCCATGTTTTTCCCATGTTATTTCCATGTTATTTCCATGTTTTCCCCATGTTTTTCCCTTTTTTTCCCCATGGTTTTCCATGTTTTCCCCATGTTTTTCCCATGTTTTTTCCAGTGTTTTTCCCATGTTTTTTCCATGTTTTTTCCATGTTTTTCCCATGTTTTTTCCTGTTTTTTCCATGTTTCCCCCATGTTTCCCCCATGTTTCCCCCATGTTTCCCCCACGTTTTTCCCATGTTATTTCCTGTTTCTCCCATGTTTCCCCCATGTTTCCCCCATGTTTTCCCCATGTGATTTCCATGTTTTTCCCATGTTTCCCCATGGTTTCCCCATGTTTTTTTCCATTTGTTTTCCATGGGTTTTTTTTCCATTATTTCCCCATGTTTTCCCCATGTTTTCCTAATATTTTTTCCATGTTTTCCCCATGTTTTCCCCATGTTTCCCCCACGTTTTCCCCATGTTTTTCCCATGTTTTTCCCTGTTTCTCCCTGTCCCAGGAAGCTCCGGGCCACGCTGGATGAGTACACCACCAGAGTGGGGCAGCAAGCCATCGTCCTGTGCATCTCACCCTCCAAACCCAACCCTGTCTTCAAAGTGTTCGGTGCTGCACCCCTGGAGAACGTGGTAGGTGTCCCTAAAAAAGGGAGGAAAGAGCTTCCTCACCTTCTCTGCAGGTTTCCTTTGCTCAGGGCAGCCTGGTGGGGATCTGAAGGTTACAAACCCTGCAAACAGGGTTTGGGTTTTATGGAGTACAGTGCTGCTTGAGTCAGTGATTTCAGAGATCTTTTCCAGCCTTGGTGTTGCTGTGGTTCCCTGACATGAGGGCAGCACTGAGGTTCTCTCCTCTCTGCAAGAGTGGCTGCCTGGCACATCTCTGCATTGAAAATCAGAGGGAACAGGTCAGGATGACAGAATCCCTGAGGTTGGAAAAAAACCTCCAGGATCATTGAGTGCAATCCCCAGCCCAGAGCACTGAGTGCCACCTCCAGGAATTCCTGGGACACTCCAGGGATGGGGATCCAACCCTCCCTGGGCACTTCCAACCCCTGCCCACCCTTTCCATGGGGAAATTCCTGCTGATTCCACCCTGAGGCTGTTTCCTCTCCTCCTGTCTCTGTTCCTGGAGCAGAGCCTGACCTGGGGCTGTCCCCTCCTGGCAGGGACTTGTGCAGAGCCACAAGCTCCCCCTGATCCCCCTTTTCTCCAGATTAAACAACCCCAAACAATGACATGCTTGAGCTCAGCTCTGCTTTCACATTTTTTTGGAGTTTCTGCCACCATTTCTTGCACTGCTTAAAAGGGAATAAGAGGCAGAAAACATCCAGTGGAAGGGTTTAATTCCCAAGGGAGCTGCTGATGGGACTGCCTGTGACAAAACTTTTCCTTCCACCCCACACATCCTCCCCTTGCCAGTATTACTTCAAATTTCATCAGCAGCTCATCCTTAGGGCTGAGTCTCGTGGGGCACTGGGTGTTTCCTGCCAGCTGTGCCCCTGTTTGCTCATCCTTGGGGAAGGTGGCTGAGCCTTCACCTGGTGCTGCTCCCCTTGTTTACCTGAGCCTGGCAACTCCCCACAGGTCAGAAAGTACAAGAGCACCATCCTGGAGGATCTGGAATCAGCTCTGGCCGAGCACGCCCCGGCCCCCCAGGAGGTGAACTCAGAGCTGCCACCCCTCACCATCGATGGCATCCCCGTGTCCGTGGACAAAATGACCCAGGTGAGCAGGGGGCACACCCAGGGCTGCCTGGCACACACCCAGGGCTGCTTGGCACACACCCAGGGCTGCTTGGCACACACCCAGGGCTGCCTGGCACAC